>NC_135139.1:8181818-8484848 GCF_051014445.1 Colletes latitarsis | reverse complement strand
CCCATTGTGAGGGTTTCAAATGGATATGGAAAATATTATGCAATAAAATTTTATGAGATCCCAGCTTTTTTATTTTGTTGCATAGTGTTATCAAAGTAGCAGTTGAATTATCAATGCAATGAAATTGTTATAAACACAGAACAGCGCCTGCCCACAGAAAGACAGAAACGCGACTTTTTAAAGACTAAAAAATACTGACGGTGAATGAGTAAATTGATTTAAAATATGTTGGATGAGATTTTTGAGAAGCGATCCATATAAGTTATTCTTTTAGTTTTAAAAAAATAATTTCCTACCGTAAAAATTCGAAGAGATTCTGGAGACGGTTAAAATTTTACGCGAGTTTATTTTGGAATAAAATAATTTGTTTCTGAAATATTTATTTTTGTTTCAAAGTTACTCGTTGGCGTTTTACGATTATCTGGGAATCGTTTTGCAACGGTTCGTATAAACACAGAGCAGGTTTAAAGGCTGCACGATGCAGGCTCGCGAGTATCCTCGTGGTAAACGAACCGGACGTACGATTATGTTCACGGCCGAAACTATTTTCGCGGATGCCTCACGAGACGGTCCGATGCAGAGGAAAAAGTAATGACGTAGGCAATCGTTCGTAAAAATTGTTCCTTCCGGTGAGTTTAAACTGCGGGTCTCAGACGTTGAACGAGAACCTTCTAAATGGAACGACGGCTGACACGAATACGATATACAGACGATTCTTGGTTTACGAACGTTCGATTTGCTGTAACGAACGTCATAATTCATTAAATATTTCAAGTAGCCAATAGATAAGCGATATTGATGTACCAGTAACATACATTCCACGTTTCTTACTTTTCGAGTCTGTCGTTCCGAGCTAGACCCTTGCTATCGGTTTCAACAGACAGAGTCAAACAGCGCAACAATAGAACCGCTTTTATGATTTACCACTCAAACCGAGACGTCTCCGTTGACAATTAGTAAATTTCTAAGCGTTGTATCTTGAAAACTAATGAAAATCGGGTGAATAAATTGCAGTTTAATGAATTCGTCTTGAAAAGCACTATCGCATGATCCAAAAAGAAATATACAGGGTGTACATAGTACAGGTAGTTGTATATTCTTTTTGGTAGAGGCACCAGAGAAACGGTGTCGTGTGCAACCGATTCGGACCGGGTGCAAAATCGATCGATCGCACGTGTCCTCGAAGGACCGAGAATGTTCCGCGGCACGCGTCGAGAGTTTTGCACCCGGCGCGAAGGAAAATCAAAAGACGATCGGGGCCAGGGATATATAACCAGGGCCCCGATCGCCGGGAAGACAGTTCAACCGTATAACACAAGACACGCTATGTTCGACGTATAAATGTATTTCTTGTACCAATAAAGTATTTTCACCTCAATTAATTCCGACCGACTCATCAGAACGTCGGGATATTAAATTTCGTAATCTTGCGGGTGTCAACCTCACGCGTCTGATCCGCGAGGTGTACGAACACAGGGTGTTCGGCTACCCCTGGGAAAAATTTTAATGGGGGATTCTAGAGGTCAAAAGAAGACGAAAATCAAGAATATCAATTTGTTGATGGAGGCTTCGTTAAAAAGTTATTAAGAATAAATTGGAAAATTTCAAATCGTTCTGGAAAAATTATTTTCGGTTTCAGGGGTCGATTACAATCATTTTTAATTATTACACATACCTCCGAAATTCTACGTATTTTCGAGAAAAAATATTCCTTACCGAAAATCTACTGTGAGGACAGAAATGTTACCCTGGCGTATATTTAAAATGTCATAACTTCTGTACGGATTGGACAATTTTAATGTTTAAAAAAGCAAACAACGCGTATTTTGGTGTAGAATATGTAGAAATTATAAAAATGTTGAAAAAGTTGTTCTTTGACCCCGTAAAATGAGAAAAACCACATAAAAATGGTCCAATTTTCAAACAGCCATAACTCCTACAATAGTGAATATATTTCAATAAAATTTAGCATGGAAGTAGAGCTCATTGGTACCTATAAAAAAGTATTAGACAACTTTTCCGTACAGCGTCAACTGAATTAGTTATACATGAAAAACGAATTTTTAAGAAAAATCGACAGGGGGTAGGTGCCCAAATTTGTCAACGAAAAAAACCAAACACCCTGTATAGTTCCATTTAAAAAACTAAACTTCACCATGATATCTTTTAAATTAATAACATAAACAAAATTTTTGTTTATGCCAAAATAGAGATCCCATTTTATCCTGCAATTTACATATAAGCAATTTTTTTTGTATCATCAATAGTTATTGAAATATCGGGACTATCACACTTTAGGGTGGATACCCTGTATATGTGTGGAGAAATTGTGAAATTGTTCAATAAAACAAAACCTCGACCTTAATATTGTTGATACGAGAAAGCTTTCGAATTCATGATTCAAATGATAAACAATGATAAACAATGATTACTACTGAAATTCAATTTTTTAGGTGCTTTATCTAGCTAAAAGTCGAAACTTCAAGCTATCGTGTATTTTTATAGAAGTTTTGAGAAAGTAATTTTTTATGCAGGTTTTCATAACAAAATTTTAACCCCCGATCCATCCATGGATTTATTCCAATGCGACAGTCGTTCAAATCTATACAATTCAAGACCTAAATCATTAAAATCGATCAAATGGTTACCGAGATATCGAGTCGTAAAGAATTATGTGGGCCATTCTGTATATAAAATTAGTCTTCGATTAATTTTCTTATACTTTCAAAGGCAAATTCCATTACGTCTTCGTCATAACATAAGATATTTGCTGTCTTATTTTTAATTGATAAAATCGACAGTGCCGATAATCTCTCTGAGCTGATTGTCGATCTTTAATAATTTTGTATTGTTTTCAATTTGCAGAAATACAGATTCGAATTTCGTTGTACAAATTTTGTGAGATGGAATAAAAGTTTACATTCACAAAACAATATTTCTATGTAATTCGGTGTAATCGTTGCTTCGGGAATAGTATCAAAATCCTACGAAAAGTTAAAAGAAAGTATTGCACGAGAACATACGATTTAAAAAGATTATGCCAACCGGACGTGTTCTATCAATCTGACGCAAAAGAATGACGTTTATTACATCGTACTATTCGCAAAGTTGCCACAAAATGATGAAATTGCATCATAGATTAGTTTAGCAAAAACGATAAAAAAAAAGAAGCAATAACATGTTTATTGTAAAATTAAAAGGAATATTTTGATTTCGTGTTGCAATCAAGAAGAACGACAAACACAAAATCTGGTTTAAATTACTTTTTAATTGCATTATGGGCAAATGAAAAATGAAGATTAATAATTCCTTTATAACCGACTAAATGTATTTCACAAATAATGGATTAAAGTTGGAAATTATCTATCTGTTAAACGAGACAACGGAATATCTGTTCGAATAAAAATGTAATCGTCGGTTACGATTATCGGTTCGACAGAAATAATTTCGTCATTTATTATTAACGTGAAACGTTACTCATCGCTGTAAAATTTCACATTGTGATTTTAGTTTACGCGGTATTGTAAGTTGTTTTAACATAGTCGAGGATACTACAAATCGTGGAAATCGAATGATCACGAACGGAAGAATAACTCCGATCGATGATCAAATTGCATTCCAGAGTAAGCAACAACGAGAAATATGCAAATTTATAATGGTAATTTGGAGTAAAATTGCTTTGGTGTACGTACCATGCTACGTGCGATATGACATGTTTCTGTCTCTTTAATCTATCGGCCTCTTGTGACGATACACAAACACTTAACACTGATACGCGGACGCTAATTACATCAAACTCCGACGAAGGCTCGTCAATCTCTTTTCGAACATAACCAGTCGACCTATCTATTGCAACTGCCCTATTCTGAAAAATGTGAGTAATATACACTCACCAACACAGATGAAAACAGTAGTCATATGTCTTGGTTGCTGATTGTATTTACACGTACGATACGAGGGCTTCATTCAACGATTTCATAATAAAAACTATGATATCTGTTTGTACAATTAGGAGATTACTAGCCATTTTCTTTTATGTTGTTTTACTATAAGCTATCTGCTATATATATATATATAAATTATAAATAAATTAATGTTAGTAATTGTGATTGATCCGGAAGATGAAATTATAGTTGATATTTCTAGTTAATATATGAAATCACTAAAATAAACAGAGATCTCAAGTTGGTGCACGAGTATAGTATTGATACTTTTATCAATCATAATTTGGTATAATCATTATAGAAATTTTCTTTTGTATTGTTTGACTATAAGCTATTTGCTATAAATATATAAATTATAAATAAATTAATGTTAGTAATTGTGACTGATCCGGAAAATTAAATTATAGTTGATATTTCTAGTTAATATATGAAATCACTAAAATAAACAGAGATTTCAAGTTGGTGTACGAGTATAGTATTGATACTTTTATCAATCATAATTTGGTATAATCATTATGGAAATTTTCTTTTGCTTTAAGCCAGGGGTGACGAATTGGCGACCCCAAGTGCAGAATCTGACGGTGGGAAAATCTGTAACTGGGAGCGAAGGACTTTTGTGGTTCTCACCGGGGAAGAATTAGTAAGTCACCATTAATAAATTTTTCTCAAAACAGAAAAGATGCTTTGGATCGTTATCTTGTTGAAACATTTCATATTGTAACATTTTATCTCTAAGATGTTTGCATATTCATACTTGTCCAGAAACACAACTTCAACCCATTACACTATTTCACAGTATGAAATTGACAACAAACATCAAATCATTTTTCACTTGGTACGAAACAATTGAAACTTACTTTCGGCGCTAAAAATTATATTTGTTCAATCAGATGCGGCCAAGCGTAAACGATCATGCAAACCGTGTTCAAGCCTTCTTGGTTTTCAAATATTGAACTACATTAAGCGTTACATTTCACTGAAATCGTAAAAAATGCTGCACTATTTTTATGGCTCTAAATTATCTTTTTATATACAAAAAAAAAAGTTGATTTTTTCATTGCATGTATCATTGCAATATTTCATAACATTAACTTTATCGTACCATTTGATTTTACGATTAATAAATAATCTCCGTCGATTTTTGCAAATTTCGATTCGCGGAGCTCCGCTTTTCGTAAGAGAGCCATTATGGTGCAACGATCTCGTTTAATCAATTCGGATTGCATTCGATTACAAAAACTTGGCTTTTAGATATCCAATCCCACTGAATCGTATCATTCACTATTTTCGCAACGAAGGAAACTGCAACGTTCCTCGGTTAAAATGACCATCGAACGAACGTAAACAACGAACGTGTTCGGTTCTCTGCATCGAATCTGCAACACTGCGTATTGTTGCAGAAATGTTTGCAATCGCTCGCTCGTAATATTTCAACAAAAATCCCGCGGAGTTAATAATTCAAATTGAAAACAGTTTTTTTCTTTCTCCACTTCTAGCGCATTCAATTATTTTCACGTCAACGTTTCGCGTGGCGGACAATTATCTATTGCCTCATTCTTCGTAGCACGCTCTCGTGTAAACTTTGCACAAGCGTACGACATTCTATGTAAAGCGTTCATTTTCGTAAGGGAGATAATACGTGTCGCAACTGTACGTTTAGTCACGTCAGATTGCACCCGATCGCCGACTCTAGCTCAACAACCGCACGAACGACGTTTGTCGTGTGTACGTACACTGTCGAGCATACAAATAGGAAAAAACTTTTGTCGAAATATAATACATTGTTCCGAAATTACTATCGAAATTTCTCTTTTTCTCTTTTTACGCGCTAAGTGTATCCACTGATGCGTGTGGATCAAACCATCCACGGTAATTCGAAATCAGAAAACACGATATAATTTCGCGTTAAGAAATTATAAATTTGTTTATTAATAATTTTTTATAAAGTGATAAGCTTCAAAGTAATGTAGAATCAAAGTTTAGCCTGTACAAACGGAATAAAAATATATAAACAATATCATGTGTATTTATATGTAATGATTGATGTTTTATATATTACATAAAAAACCATGTTCATCTTGTTCGAGGATGAGTTCCAGCCAAAACGCTGGGAAACAAGCGTATAAATATTCCGATTAAAATTGTAATACATATTTCGAGTCAGTGACGTCATTTTTTTTGCCTTGGTTTTGTCAAGCAGGTGATATCATTATTGCACCTTGTTGCATTAAGCAAATGACAATGCATTAATTCGCGCGTGTACTGTAATATTGTGCCATTCAATAGGCTATAGCGCAATAATACTATAATAAATATCAGGTTACGTGGGAAGTTCTTAACTTCTCACTATAATTAAATTTAAACTGTGTAATTTTCCATATCCATTCTAAGCGTCTATTACAATTTTTAGGATTAATTCCTTTGAAGAGGCAAATAAGCTAAGTTTGTATCAATGATTGTCTATCATAATCTCTATTTAAACATCAATTTTCGGAAAAACGAAAATCAATTAATACTATAATATTATTACGATTATAATATATTTTATGTGTTATATAAGAAAATTTCGAAAAAGTTCGTAGTAGTAGCGTGAAAGAAGAACTTCTCCCCATAAATTTAGAATTGTCTACCGTGTGATTTACACGGTATCGGTGTTGCGCTGTCTTGTTGCAATAGTATATTTTTTCGATTGACACGAGTGATAATAAAGTTTTCCTTGAACTCGTTGTAACATTGCATTCTAACTATTTATGTTTTATTTATACTATGTATCTGTGTTTCGAACCACCTCCATAAGTGTTCAATCGAGTTTAAATTCGTGAAATAAACCAGAGCGAATTTTCACTTCGACGTACATTATGTTTAACACGTTCTGCATCGCGTACAAAACTCGATTAACATTAATAATTAGCATTCCCTCTTAGCAATACAAATGACGAAAATCTTGATGGATGATGCTTGTTAATGAATAGACTGCGAATGTTTATGCACAATAAATATGCAAAAGGCTCGATTTTATTCCAAGGAAACACTGAAAAATATAGTTTACAAAAGTGTGTGTGTATTTTGAGAATGCTTGAGAAATTGAGAAAAATACGGAAACTCCGTTTACTCTATCTATTAAATTATGATTTCATAACTTACTTACGTCAACAATCTATTGCAATTATGAATGACAACCTATTTGAAAAATCTCGAAATTTAGAGGAATTGAAATCCCAAGAAACGTGATTTTCATAGTGAAGTGGTTTACCAAATGATATATTTATTTAGACTTTTCTAGAGCATACAATACGATAATGGAGATAAAAAATTCTTTACTGGAATTCTATTAAAATTATTTTACATACATTGAAATAATATTTCTGTGATGCATACAATTTATTCCCATTTTCGACTAATAATTATTTGAATTTATAATACATTAGTTTATTTTTAACAGAAAAGAGAACCCAAATTAAAAATCGAAACGTACGTTTGTTTTTAATTTGCATTACTTTATCATGTACTCTGGAAAGTCTAAATTAATACAAATTCAAGAAATAAATTTTTCCTTTATATTAGACAGAGGGAGAAAAAATTTTATTTTTTAAAACTGAATTTACTATAGAAGTGTTTCTTGATCTAAATATTTCATTATTTTTTTGCATTTAAATGTTATTCGTTGGAATTTTTATTTATCGTCCAAAAAAATTTACTCGTGCTTATTTATCTGACGGAGACACTCGGTAAACGTTCGTAAACGTTTGTCAAAAGTGTGTGAGTCAATAACAATTCCAATCAAGAAAGGATTAAGTGTTTGCTGATTTTAGGAGAAATTGTTTTACAAGTAATTGTTTTCGATTCAATTTGCCTTAGAAATCCAAAACATAATGTTTAAGAATTAAGTTAATACAATATTTTACATGTAATATACTGTCTTTGCTTATTTCGATTTGCTTCGTATCTTTTATTTTACGACGTATAAATGTAACCTTCTATTTTTTATACGGCACCGTGTGTTGTTTTAGTATCGTTTTTAGTAGCTGATAAAAAGAATGACGAGTAACAGAATGGCCTTTGATGGCAAGTGATTTTGATAAGACAAAATGAACAACAAATCTAAGAAACTATTGCTAACGTTTCAGATTGTAATCGTTCAATGAGTACCGTAATTAAAAGGAATAATTGAATGTTTTGAGAAACGTCACTTCAAGGTTTCTGCATTCAGCTTTTTATCAGTTACATTGCTAAATAAAAATACGCATTTAAAAAATTCAAGGTCAACTTGATATCTCAGAAAAAACAAATCAAAAAAAAATCAAACTGTTTCTGTTTTGTACAGAGCCGTCTTTCCACGTATGAATAATTATCAATTTATTTTGTCTCCGTTTCTAGAATCATCCTGTTGGTAAACAAGAATATTGTTAAACAATGGCGGCCATTCTGGTTACGTATGCATAGTGTTCACTTACTTATGTAATTAATGTTTATGTAATAATAATAGTTTTTATTTTCATATTTCAGTACATTGCCAACTAACAAATTCTATCGTTCAATTTACTTGAACGCTATCTATATAATAAATAACTATTATTTTATGTAAATCTAAACCTTTCTTTCATTCTGTCACTGACTGTTTACTTACTTTTGATACATACTGTATCCCCATAAACCAGCTTCTCATACAATAATCGATGTTCCACTGTATAATTTTACGCTTGTAACAGTTCCTTTCCACTTGTATTTTCCACTTTATCGCTGAAATAAGCACGCGGGGGCCTGTTTAGCGATTCCCATTGAAACGACCGACACAGATTTCACGAATCAGAATTCATCAACACATAATTGGAGAGAAAATGATATTCCTATAGATTGCACGATTAGTTGAAATACAAATATTATGATGTCCAAATATCAAAGATCCTGTATCGATTATGTTGCAATGTAACGGTTTATGAAACGCGATTTCACCTTTTGGAACTTATTCTGCTTCAAAACGTCCGCCACGTGTTGATTTGAATATTGTCTTTCAACCTACAGGTCCGTTATTGCATCATTCCGTATAATGTGTTTGTGTAACTCGGGACACATATCTTGTGCGATGGCCGATGTACGTCGGAATATAAATTAAGATTATAACGACGATTGGGAAATAGCAATATTACTTTGTTGAATCGGATATCGGGAGTCGTTAGCTCGAAGAACCAGCTGATCGCAAGGAAACGACCGTGACATTAATCTTACCGATGACTATACCTTCGGGTGTATAATGATCCCTTCGACGACCGAGTTTTTCTGTGCTATGTAATTTGTGAGGAGATTAGGATTCTTCGAAATTTTCTAATAAACCGATCGACGGGAGTATCTTCTTCAGGCCAACGCTAATTTTTCAAAGTAGAACGCTCCAGTTTCTATAATTAGAACATTAGTTCCATTCAATGCCTTGCTATTAAATACATATCATCTATCGTAATTGATACATTTGAAGAATATTTCTCTTCTAATAATAAAAAGACACTTTAATTTAAACGAAAATATATTCTTTTACATTCGTTCCATTTAATTCCTTGCCATTAAATACATATCATGCAAGCTAACAAATGTCCTACTTAGTATGGGCCTTCAACTACCTCTTAATGTAGACACACTCATAGCGAAGCCAAATATTGAAGCTTGTCTTAGTATTCATTCTTTTTTCAAAAATTGTAATCTGCATATTTAGTGTTAATGGACATTGTTACTGTATTCACTTGTATTCTATATTATTGTACCCACTTATATTATTCCTGTAAAGCGAAATAAACCCAGAAGGGGTTCAAATGCTTACAAATGAAAAAAAAAAATACATATCATCTATCGTAATTGATACATTTGAAGAATATTTCTCTTGAAATAATAAAAAAACACTTTAATTTAAACGAAAATATATGTTTTTACAAAGTTCTGTTTACTTTGAATAGGATTAATTTGCGAAGTGTTTATTCAAAATTATTTGAATTATCATATGTAATAAATAAAAAGTTTTTGCGTTTTTTAAGGAAGAAACTATACCGTAACACAGTATGATACATTTTTTATTGTATGCATACTTACGAGGATCGTCTGAAAAGTTTCGAGCCTAACATAGAAACAAGTATTTTTCCTAATGTCCTTTTAATTCAGTACACTTTTCCCATGTATATACTGGATAATGTCAAAACTATATTGATGTTTTCTATCATTTTAGAAAAGCACGAACATTGTTAGCGTAAGGTCCCGAGTGTTGGGAAGGAAACCGTTCTTAACTAAAGTTTTAGGAGCTGATTAGGGTCCCCGAAGCACGTCCGCCATTGGGTTGCTCTTCCTGGTCGCCAAATCGACCATCCAGGGTACCGTAATCGCCGTTCCTTTATGACTTAATTGTACACTTTATTATTTGGGAAGGCACATGCAGCTGTGACTAAATCCCATCTGAAGTTATATACTAAGTCGTTACAAGTCTGTACAAGTCATAAACCTGGTCGATTTACTTGAATTGTTGTTGACATTTTCGTAAAAATCGTTTTATTTATATAAAATTTATTCTAAAGGTTTTATGTGTAAAGTTATGAGTTTTGTTTCATACTAAATGGATAAAAAAACTTTTGAAACAAAAGTTAGTTAACACTTTCACTGCCACGTCACTCATACATATATGGATGACAGGATTTATCACTATGATACTAGAAAAATGAATTCTCAAGTTAAGACGTTGAGGGAAATAAATTTGGATAGAATTTGTGAATTTTAACAAGGTTATAAAACTAACTACTGTAACAAATTTTAGGTTATGTAGCTTATAATGGTGTAAAATAAAAATTTTACTCTTGCAAAATATTATACTGCTTGGATCTGGCAGTGAACGCGTTAATAATCAGTCGAAATGAAATTGCACTAGTAAAGAGAGGAACAAATTTATTATTAAAAGAAAAGATCAATATCGTATCGATTTTTTGAATAAAAATATATACTTTTTAATGCATATTTCTATTCTCTTTAAAAAGGTATTAAGAGTTTGGATGTCGGAAATCGATTAGTTTAGAAGTTAAGATTTTTGTTCTGAATTCTGTACGACCGGTCGAAGCGAGGTTCGAAGATACATCGACTTCCGGTGCGAGTTTGTCTTCCTTGAAAGGGATTACGAGCATAATGGGGGGCTTAAGACTTAAAGAGGTCCGATGCCGCTCGTTGGCCCCACCACGAATGTAAACGCGTGTAGGACTGTTATCTGCCCCCGATAGAGCTCCTCGTATGCCAGAAACAGGAACCTAAACGCGGAAGTCCCTAGCCAGTTGACGCCTCGTTTCCGGTGATAGAAGCCCTTTATCGGTCGTTCCGGAAGTTTTTCCGATTAAAAATGTATTTCGTCAAGACACGCGCGTCCATAGTTTTCTTTAACACGTACACAGTTCCGTTCGATCGAAATCAAGAGTTACGGGACATGTCAAAGTAATGCGTTACTTGTGACAATGTGGCGACTAGCTTCGAAGTAACGAGGTTTCCAATAAGAGCGATAGTACCTTGCTTGAAATAAAATAGTTTATGTTATTAAGCAGCTTAATTTTGCTTTATCACATATTTTGTATCTTTAATCGTTTTAGAGATACATACAGGGTGTTCGGCCATTCCTGGCAAAAATTTTAATGAGAGATTCTAGAAGTCAAAATAAGACGAAAATCACGAATACCAATTTATTGATTGAGGCTTCGTTAGAAAGTTTCGGGAAAACATTTCTGGCCACACAGTATATTTTTGGTAAAGAATTTTTCTTCCGAAAGTACGCAGGATTTCTAAGCTATGTCTATTCACTAAAAATGGTTGAAATTGACCTCTGCAGGCAAAAATATTTTTTTTAGAACGATTTGAAACTTTTTTTTCACCGAAAAATTTAGGCACCTAAACCTTCGTCGTTTTTTCTTAAAAATTCGTTTTTGATTTTTAGTAATTTCATTTAACGCCCTACAGAAAAGTTGTCTAATACTTTTTTGTATGTACCCATGAGCTCTACTTCAGAAAAAAGTTTCATTGAAATATATTCACAATTGTAGGAGTTATGGCTGTTTGAAAATTGGACCATTTTTATGGGGTTTTTCTCATTTTGCGGGGTCAAGGATCAACTTTTCGAATATTTTCGGAATTTCCACATATTCTCCATCAAAATACGCGTAGTTTGCTTTTCTAAACATTAAAATCGTCCAATCCGTTCAGGAGTTATGATATCTTAAAGATTCGCATAAAAATTCGGGCAGACATTTTTGGCCAGAAATTATATTTTCGGTAAAGAATTTTTTTCTCGAAAGTGCGTGGGATTTCGGGGATATGTCTATTCACCAAAAACGATCGTAACTGACCCCTGCAACCAAAAATAATTTTTCCAGAACGATTTGAAATTTTTTAATTTTGTCGAAAAATTTCACATCTTCTCAAATTTTTTTCGCGGAAGTGCGTAAGAATTCGGGAGTATGTCTATTCACCAAAAATGATAGTCATTGATCCCCGCAACCAAAAATAATTTTTTCAGAATGATTTGAAATTTTTTAATTTAACTTTTTAATAACTTTTTAACGAAGCTTCAATCAAGAAATTAATATTCTTGATTTTCGTCTTATTTTGGTCTTTAGAATCTCCCATTACAATTTTTCCCAGAAGTGGTCGAATACCCTGTATACGTAGCTTTTTCTAGTTGCGTGGAGCACCCTGTATATGTATAAGTACAACTATTGTAGGAGAGAATCTAAACCATGTAATTTCTTTCTGCATCGTATATCCGATCCAAAGAATATACTATCAAATACAAAATAAAAAGACAACCCTACTTTACGAATGAAATACTTATTTATTTCGTTGCAAATTTGAATTAATAATAATTTCGTTTGCACAGCTGGAGCATATTCCACAGTCATATTTACAAGCCTACAGAATGAACGAGACATCTGTTCGTTGGTTTGAATTTAGCCTGTTTACGCAAACTATGTTTTATGCATCTACCGCGCGTATAAATTTTCTGCGCGAGGAAATAATATTTCTTCCAAGACTAGAGTTAGCGCACGGTTGCCTTGAACACCTCGTCTGGAACTATTTTAAATGTTACATTTGGCTTAAAATTTAGAGAAACGAATTTTCTCATCGCGCCAATGCAATCGAAAATGTTGCGTTGCATCTCAATATTTTGCGACCCGTGTTTTCGGAGGGATCCTCGAAAGCAGAAGCATTTTGCGCAATGCAGACTCTACGGCGATACTTTTTGATCGATCCCGATGGAACAGATGTGTGTCACTGTGTCACTGTGCGCGCGCGCGCGTGAATGTCGACACGAGTCAGAGAGCCTGTTAACCGAAGTTAACGTGCCCATAAAATCGATCGTTTTATCAGAACTCCAATTCGATTCGAACAATGTTTACAACATTGAGACATCATTTTTACGATATCTAGGATTTAACTGGAATCGAGCCGCAAACTTTTCTCAGTGTTAGTGACTTTATTCCTGCATTTATCTCTAGATTATTTTCTAAGAAGGCAATCTTTTTTTCTAAGTTGTTTTTTAATTTCTAGCCCTTGTATTATTAAGTTGCTTCTTTTTTCTTGTTTGCATCTGTATTCGTCTATTCTTTCCAGATCTATTATTTTTCTTTCCAATTTTGCTTCTTCTCTCTCCCATTTTTTCTCTTTTGCTTCGAGTGACGTTTTTATTATCGTTACTTTTCTTTTATTTCGACACTCATTTCGTTCGTTTCCCGAACTAACCTCGTAGTCTTCCTCCTACTTCTTTTTTTCTAATAATACCTTCGTATCTTAACTCTATTATACGCAACTTAATAAATTTTGTATTAAGATTATGCATAGAACAACTTGAAATATAATTCACCCTTAGTTCTTTATTTCTCAAGGCAGGTATATCTAACTTTCAAAGTGTCTGTAACGACTGACCGAATTTAACTAAACTCCCAAACTTTTATTTGGTCCTTGTATACAGGGTGTTCTGTGATGCATCTTTGTATCCTTTTGAAAAAAGCATTAGAGGCTTTAGGTCGAAAATTGAATAGTTTAAGAGTTATTAGTTTAGTCCCGAACTCCCATATACAGGATGTTCGGCCACCCTTGAATGAAATTTTAATGGGAGATTCTAGAGGTCAAAATAAGACGAAAATCAAGAATATTAATTTGTTGATGGAGGCTTCGTTAAAAAGTTATTAACGTTTCAAGTTCCGCCCGTACTGAATTTTTTTCTCGAAAATGCGTAAGATTTCGAGAGTAGGTCTGTTCACCAGAAATTATTGTAATTGACACCTGCAACCGAAAATAATTTTTCCAGAACGATTTGAAACTTTTTTTTCGCCGAAACATATCCCCTTGTCGATTTTTCTTAAAAATTTGTTTTTCATTTTTAATAAATTTGTTTGACGCTCTACAGGAAAATTGTCTAACACTTTTTTGTAGGTACCCATGGGCTATGCTTCAGAAAAAATTTTCGATGAGATACCTTTACTATTGTAGGAGTTATGGCCGTTTGAACATTGAACCAGTTTTAGGGGGTTTTCCTCACTTTACGGTGTCAAGGAACAACTTTTTCAATATTGTTGGAATTTCTACATATTTTCAACTAAAATACGTGTTGTTTGCATTTTGAAAAATTAAAATCCTCCAATCCGTTCAGGAGTTGTGACATTTTAATTTTAGGGAAGCATTTCTGGCCTCACATTAGATTTTCGATAAGGAATTTTTTTCTCAAAAGTGCGTAGGATTTCGGGGTATGTCTGATCACAAAGAATGCTTGTAATTGACCTCTATAACTAAATATAATTTTTTTAGCATGGTTTGAAATTTTTTAATTTCGTCTAAAAATACCTACTTGAATTTTTTTCTCTATAGTGGGTAGGATTTCAGAGGTATATGTATTCACCAAAAATGATTGTAATAGAGCCCCACAACCAAAAATAATTTTTTCAGAATGATTTGAAATTTTTTAATTTAATTTTTTAATAATTTTTTAATGATGCCTCAATCAAGATATTGATATTCTTGATTTTGTCTTATTTTGGCCTCTAGAATCTCCCATTACAATTTTTCTCAGGGGTAGTCGAACATCCTGTATACATTCGCTTTCTCAGAACACGAGCCCCATAAACTATTCGTTCACACATACAATTTACATTATAGATTAATTTTTGCCTTAGACTAAATTTACTTTTCAATATTTTTAATTTAAACTTCTCGACCTAATAACACTGCGCCTTCCAACAAGCTGAATTCGTCGTCAGACTGCTCTTTGTTAATCGGTACGCGTCTCGGGAGGATCGTGGTCGCTGAAGAACGAAGCTTAGGAGATTTCGGAAATCCGATTCAGCATGAAGATCAAAGAGGAGCGTGTAGATACGATTATGCTCAGCGGCCACTGCCGCCGGCTGCCACAGCTGCATCTTTATCCTGAATCAAAGGAAGGGCGGAACCTCGAAACCTCGTGAAACGACCTCGCTCGAGGTGGATTGCGACATTCGACAATGACTAAAGCCAACAACCATTCACCGTAACATCCGTGGACACTGAAGCGGCGACACTTCACGGAAGATGCTCTAGCTGTAGTACGATTTGCTCTAAACTTAACCCACCAACGACAAACAGGATAAATATCACAACAGAGGAAGGTCTTCGTTGTCCCGACCCTGCTTTGCTGTGTTTCCGGGTTAACTGAGATTAACGACGTCCTTCAAATACACAGGATGTGGCGAAAAACAGGATTACTCTTTGGGATCAGAAACGAAGAATCAGTCCTCTGGTCTACGAGTGGACCATTCAGTTTCCTTGGGACTCTTTGTCTTTCGAGATTCGGGCATTTTAGAATTCCCTTTGGTTCGTAAATTTTCCAAATACAATATTATTAAATATAAAAAATTATTTGCTCCATTAAATAACGATGTAAGTATAGAGGACGTTCCTCTTATGGACACTGAAGGTTTTCTTTTGTAAGATATTTTCGTACTAATAACTGTAAGATATTTTCGTATCCAAAAACTAATCCGAACGTAACCGTAACTAACCGAATTATTTATAACAAATGATTAACAAATTACATGAACAACTTTTAAACGTACACTTCACACGAAACACTCGCACACAGTCGGCAATGCCCTCAATCAATACTCTCATACATCGTAACTGCATTCATTCATTATAAACCTCTGCTTACACTTTAAATAAGAATTATACGAGATATATTCGATAGTAACTGGCACTTTATGTTTACAATTCAAAGGAACCCTAATACTTGTGAAATTTTAATAAAAAGTATATATATATACGTAGATATACATATAAGCGTCGCCAAATGTGAAAAAGGGAAACAAGCTCAACCAGATAGTCGATTACTAAGTTGCGTAAGATCTATCGAGCGTTCCACTTTTTTTTCGTGCTCGAGTGTACTTTTGAATACCGATACGATTCTAAATGGTACGATAAATAAAGTATAATACGAGCGTTAGTAAATGTTAGTAACTGAAAGCGGTTGGGGATTGCGCAGTCGCGTTTATGTGTCTCGAATCAAAGGCAACGTTACGACACCTCCGTCTGTTTTGTGTTTTCAGTTCCCGTCGAGTTTTCGAAGGACGAACAGATAAGGAATTAAAAAGAAAATTTTTCGTTTACACTAGACCGTATCTCCTTTTGTCCCTAGCAGAAATGAACTTATCGGCTTATCTCCGTTTCCATTTTTCTCTATAACGTCTGCGTATGTTGCACGTAGCGATGTCAATGGAAGATTAAGTGCTCGCATTTTTTTAACGAAATGTAAATAAAACCATCTCCTGCGCTGGTAACCGATAACGGTACGCGATACGTTGTAGTTTTGCAATTTATCGTCGCTTCGTTAACTCTTGCGTTTTTAAATTTTGTCGATAAGGTGCTCGATTATTGTACAGTTTTTATTTTGTCGACCTTATATCACACGCCGTGTCCAATTGAGAAAAAAATTTATTCGCGCTTTCGAATGAAAAAGAATTCTAAAATCGTCCACGGCCGATGGGTTAAGGTTGGAATAATGTTGAGAAACAAATGCTCTCTCGCAGTTTCCTCGCGTTTCCTTTGTACCATTTGCAACGTCCGTTCGTAAGAAGCGGATACCAGTCGCTTATTCGTGACACGAATGTGGTACGAATTCGCGTATCCGGAATGGCCGCCGATTTGCAAAATGCACCGCGAAACGGCCTACGCATCCTGGCAACGTGGAGGAATACCGGTCTAAAGTCCGGGACGAGGAACCGACGAAAAATTCTGGAACCGGTTCGCCGGCATTTTCGCTCGTGTCCTGGGCACGGTCGAGAAAGGATAAATAGTCGAAGGGAGAAGCCAGGAGGCGAAGGAACAGGGCGCAGAAACGAGTCGCCAGTTTCTGTAGCCAGAGTTTCGAAAATACGAATTTCCCCCGGAAGAAATATATAGGGTGTTCAGCCACCCGTGGGAAAAAATTTGAATGAGAGATTCTAGAGGTCAAAATGAAACGAAAAATACCAATTTGTTGATTGAGGCTTTCTTAAAAAGTTATTAACGTTTAAAGTTCCATATCGACAGGAAAATTTTTTGGCGGAATTAAAAAATTTCAAATCATTCTAAAAAAATTATTTTTGGCTGTGGGGGTCAATTACAATTATTTTTGGTGAATAGACATACCTCCGAATTCTTACGCACTTTCGAGAAAAAAATTCCTCATCGAAAATCTGATTTGAGGCCAGCAATGGTTCCCTGAAATTTCATAGGAATCTTCAAAACATCATAACTCCTGAACGGATTGGACGATTTTAATGTTTAAAAAAGCAAACTACGCGCATTTTGGTGGAGAATATGTACAAATCACAAAAATATTCGAAAAGTTGATCCTTGACCCCGCAAAATGAGAAAAAGCCCATAAAAATGGTCCAATTTTCAAACAGCCAATACTCCTTCAATAGTGAATATAATTCAATGAAACTTTTTTCTGAAGTAGAGCTCATGGGTACCTACAAAAAAGTATTAGACAACTTTTCTATTGGGTGCCAAACAAAATTACTAAAAATCAAAAACGAAGTTTTAAGAAAAATCGACAGGGGGTAGCTGCTGAAATTTTTCGGCGAAAACAGAAAATTTTAAATCGTTCTGAAAAAATTATTTTTAGTTGGAGGGATCAATTATAATCATTTTTGATGAATAGACATATCCTCGAAATCCTACCCAGTTCCGAGAAAAAAATTCAATAAAGGACAAATTTTTCGACGAAATTAAAAAATTTTGAATTGTTCTAAAAAAATTATTTTTAGTTGCAGAGGTCAATTGCAATCATTTTTGGTTATTAGACATACCCCCGAAATCCTACGCACTCTCGAGAAAAAAATTCGTGTAGGTGGATAAATGTTATTAATAATTTTTAACAATAATTTTTGTTAATAACTTTTTAACGAAGCCTCAATTAACAAATTGGTATTCTTGATTTTCGTCATATTTTGGCCTCTAGAATCTCGCATTAAAATTTTTCTCAGGGGTCGCTGAAGACCCTGTATAATGCTTGCTTTGATAGACAAACATGATACTTTGTACATCAGTTTCAAAATTACTTCCTAAATCAAGAAGACCTATTTTTGAATTGGAATATCTTCAAAAGGGTTGCCACTAAAACATTAAAACTAACAGTAAAATATGCACAGATTCCTTATTTGTTAATAGCATTAATTTGATTTCATGAACTATAAACTTCTTTTTAATTTTGTCCACGTTTTCGGGAAAATGAATCACTGCGCGTCGTTCGACTACGATTTTGATGTTCACAGAATGATAATAGAGCATTTTCGAACTCTTTCGATGTATGTAAAATAGGTACATAATTTTTTTAGGTATAAACAAGCAAAGTTACATACATTTACATCTTCGAATTTAACAGATGTTTTAACATTCTCACTCTGACCATCTTCAATGATTTCATCAATTTCATTGTCTTCAGTATCACGTTCCGTAGTGGAACACAGAGAACGTAAATCCATTGAACCAGTGCAAACTCTATAATCCAGATGTAGGATATTACAAGATACCAAATTGCTATAACTTAAACCAGTTTTGAGAAAAACGTGTTAAAAATTTTTAATAAAGTTTCAAGATACGTCTATTGTATGTCTTCCTCATTTTTCCAAATTCGATCTTAACATCTTGGTATTTAACGAAACATCGATTTTCGTAAATGCCCGTCGTATTGGTGTAACTACTTTTCCTTTTTGAAAAAGAAGCTAACCTCGAGCAACAGCCTCGATCAGGGAGACCGAAGACGAAGGAACTCTGGGAAGGACACACGGATCCTCCCACGCATAAACGATGCTCGCGAACGACGGAAAGGCGGTGCCGGGATAGAAATTCGAGATAAGACTGCGAGATATCGAGCTGCGGCGTCTCGCGATGGATGCGCCCGGTATGTATCTTCCACGTATTTTATCGATCCCGGAACCGTGGAACTCGTACACGGTCCTGCGATCCACGATCTCGCTTTCTCCCGCAGACTTTCGGGAAAAGCCGCTCCGCCGCTCGCAGCTTGACTTCCAACGAGATCTATGACCTTTTCGCGTCTGGATCTGCTTTCTACTTGCGAAGTTCGCGAACCGTCGATCCTTTTTCTGTAATTTTGCTGCCTGCGCGCGGATGATCCTTCTCTCGATATTTCAGGGAATATTGTGAAATCTGCCCGTCTGCTTTATCATTGAATCGTTTCGCGTCACGTTGCAGAGACGAACAAAACTCTCCCCTGCACGGAACATTTTCTATAAAAGTTAAATATTAGAGGTACAGTAGAACCTCGTTTACTCAAACACGTCGGGGGACAAGGCAGTTCAGATAACCGAAATGGTCCGAATAACTGAGGTTCGAATGTTACGAATTGAATTGCCTCTTGAGCTTAAAAGAACTTGCGTGTTTAAAGATTGCGAATACGGTAAAAGAATACGTGTTCGGATAATAAAGGTTCAGTCATGAGTCTGTATATCTGAGGTTCTACTGTATGCAAAAATTTGAACATATTTTTGCCCCTAATGTTGATTTTGCGATAAAGAGTGTTTGATGAAACGTGGAGAAGGGTGCCCTGGCACCCGGTTATTGATACAAGGGTTAAGCGACGTCCCTTTTCGTTCCTAAAACTGCGGTGTCGAGTTCTGTCGAGAACCGAGATTTCTAGCAAGCGCTCCGCCCCGTGTACGTCTGTCAGAATAAAAAAAATGATACAAACAGCCCAGATACTACTTTACACGGTGCTAGACAGATGGCTCCCCCAATTTTGTTCGAAACCCAAAATACTGTGCCACGTGTACCGGTACATTTTTCACCGCGGCACACCGCTGGCGTACGTTTTCATAGGGTTGTGGTTAAATTAAAGCGAAACGAGTCGTATCCCTTGCCCGCCTTTCTCATGCGTTAGCATCCTCTTCCTCGTCCGGTTTCCTAAATAGTAGCAGCTGTTCGACTGCACGTACAACGGAAAATAGGGACCACAATTGGACAGGATGCACGTATCCTTTTGGAAAATCCATTTTAGGAGAAAGCATCCCGTTCGCATACGGTGATTTATGATATTATTATTCGTCGCAGGTACGCGACGATCTTTCGCTAGAAAGCTGCTTTAGCATTGAAACTTGAAACTGTTGAAACCCATCTTAACCCATTAGCTAATCGTACAAAAATACAACATTAATTAAGAACAGCCAAAGATAATTATTTTATAAGCTGTCAAATTTTTTAAACATATTTTAGTGAAATTTATGATTCGCGTGCAACTAAGTGGAAAACATTGAGGGAGCAGTAATTGCATTCATATCATCAGTAGCAAGGACAAGAATTTCTAGAAATTTCTTTTGAATCTACAGTCATGTTTTTTATTTGGTTTCTCCAAGTACCTGATGAGAATTGGGATTTTGTATCTTTTGTATTTTTCTGTAAAATGCTATAAAACCCTCTCATGTTACTATTTTCTCAAGACACCAGAAACAACTTAGTTTTAATATATGGGTAGGAATAAGAAGTGATTATTAATTGGCCTTATTTCTTCCTGAGAGATTAACAGGAAACTTTCATATGGGTTAATATTTAAAACACAGTCGAATAGTGATTGTATAAGTGATTGTAAATAAGGTTATGTATCTGATTTTCTAACGAGGAACGCTTGTTTCTAAAATTTGTATCTAAAGAAGAGATTTGCCTCTGTGTCAAATTCAGCGATAGGATGTTATTAATCCTTTGCCCTCGAAAGACGACTCTCACTCGCCACTCGGTGTTTTGCGGTAACTCGAAAGGCGACTCTCACTCGCCATTCACCTTTTTGCATCAACCTGAGATGCTGGTGTCATTAGCCTTCCAAGATAAAAGAGTAAAGAAAGGAAAATTTTCTGATAACTGAACGAGTGATTAGCCATTAGACGGACAAGAATATCGGTGTACCGATATATAGCCATTTAAATTTTTATATGAAAACTAATTTGATAACACTTTCTAAGTTTATAAATTATGTTAAAAATTTCATAATCCATTCGCTCGTGAAAAAACTCCAATATTATAATAATTATCTTAACATGTGAGCACTCTATCGTTAATAATTGCAACAATGCAGGCAATTTTTGAAACGCTTTAAATAAAGTATTCGTCACTATAATTTTTATTGTATAGAGCTGTACGATTAAATAATATAAATTAGCCTCCCGTTCCTACTTTGCACGTATGCTTAATAATAATTAGTATTTGCATCGGTGTCCAGGTATTGGGACATTATAGTTAGTACATTTACCTTATCGGGTATTCATCGTTATCGCATAAACTTTCCATAGTAACGGAGTCGTATGATCTCACGCTGAAATATTCTTACGTAAATTCCGATTGTTCCAGTGACACGGTAATGATTGGCACGCAGTGGCTGTGACGTTCCCTCGCAAACATGGCGCGTTGTGCTCCGACATCGGTAAATATTGCATCGGTATGCACCTACTGATTCATTGGTAACAATAAATATCATTTCATCGGGCATGCGAGCGTGCACACCTCCGGTTATATCGATAATGATCGTCGCGATTGCGCCAGACTGTCGTTTGGAAAAAATAATGAGAAAAAAATGTTAAACGATAACGATCACGTGCTTACCCGGGGAGGAATGACTCCGTTCGATCGATTGTTAATTCCCGATGTCGGTGCTATCGATTACGTGTCCGGATACTACGCGGTGAATACCAGCCACTCGAACACTTTCGATCAATCGACTAAATTGATTATAGTTTTCTCATAAACTCTTTTCAGCAAAGTAACAATAAATGTTAAAGGTACTTAATTCTATCAAACAACGTGCTTTAATCGATAGTTTGGTTAATCTTCATATCACGCGCGAACGTTTTATAGATTAACATCCAATAATACATAGACAAGGATTGTACAGTATAAACGTGTCGTGTATTCTTACTTAAACGTTTTAATCCGTGCTAAGGATCCTTTCTAAATTTAGAGCAAACATTAAATAGAAGTACAGCCCACTCTTGTCTGTCGGATGAAAAGCTATTAATTGTTTCCTGTAACTATTGTATAACACACCATGCGAACTACGCTCGACTGCTTTTTCTTTGGATGATTATTTTCTTTGCAATTTGTTCAGAATTGTTTCGAAAAGACGATTATCGAGTAGCGAAACGCGATTGAAACCCGCGTTTAAATTCGAGGTCGCAGAGGTTAGGAAAACGATAGTTTACGTTGGAAGGTACACGTGTTCGATAGCCGCGAGTGTTCGATAGCACACGTTGTCAGCAAGGCAGAACCGACCAATGACACGTTTCAAAGTCAGCACACCGATACTGCCGGTGTCGTCTAGCTGGCAATACTGACAATGAATGCTCGAATCGTTGATTTTCGAGGACACTGCTCGACGAACGAGCGAAACGACAGTCATGAGAGAATGTCGACCTCGGACCGAGGTTCGCGTTACCGTGTTTCGCAGTCCCCACCAGACGATGTCGGCGCTCGATTCAGGAACACCGGTCGATGCAACGTTTAAATATACATCAAACAAGCAACACTTTTCACACCTACGCGCATGTAGCTGCGCAAGTGACGCAACAGGGGTGCAAAATCTGATCACCCACGGGCACACGTTTTGCGCAACTTCGAAACGATCCCGCGGTGCTTGCGGAGAAAATGGAATAGGTTTGGGAGACTGGGTCAAGTCGATACACTTTTCAGTTTAAAATTTTTGCAAAAAAGTATTCCTAAGCATACTTTGACCATTGATCTTCAAACACTACGAGTAAAAATTGAAAAAAATGCATTACAAAATGAAGGTATTTGGGTGACGAAGTCACAACATATCAATTTGCCTCAATGTGGTGCATGTTGATATAAAAACTCTTCATTCAACTGTTAATAACTAATTAGTATTTATTTTAATCGATATAATTATTAGTTATCATTTATTTTATGTTGTCCCAGTTATTTATAGGGATTATAATTTATGTTTCATTGAACTTGAACTGCAACTACATAACAATGAGCACTAAATTAACAGACCTCATAGATATTTTTCTATTTAATTTATATATATATATTTATTGTCCAGAGTGACTTTATCAACTTGCCCCGGTTTCTTCTACAGTTTAACTCCGTTTGTACGAACGAAATTTTAGCGGCGCCCGATTAACTGAACTCTAGCCGACCTCGTATTATCTGAACTACTGCCAGACCTGGTGAAAATAGCAAATTACACTCCTGGACAAAAAAAAGCACACGTACATTATTATTAGGTCTTCAAAGAATTTTCCGCGGTTGAAATGGAGGCTTTGAAGAGTGTCTTGGAGCTTCAGATGTTCTTTTATGAGTGTCTTAAAATATCCACTTTTTATCACGTGTTAATTGATCCAACTTGTTTCTTTTAGAAAGCTTTAGCTATAGCATACGATTGTTGTAGCACTTACTGCTGTAGCAGCAAGGTTTGACGAGGATTTCCTTGTAATATTTGGAAATACGTCAAATTTGACATTTCGTAAGCATCAACCTAATAATACTCAAAATAACTATTTCGTTCGTGAAACATGAAACTACTACTTCGTAAGAAAGTAACCTGTTTGAAATGGTAGTAGTAAAATTAGTAAGGATACGAGAGTGAGAAGTATCATCGACGACCGAAATGAAACGATGATCGAAAAATGATCTCTGGGTTTCACGACCGTGGGAAGAATCCTGACTGCGTAGGCCAAAAATACACCGGTTCTAAAGTCCGATAAGATGCTGTCGAGCTCCCGAAATGTCTATTATAGTGCCACGCAGTCGCCCCTCCTGCCCCCCTCGTTTGCGAAGTGCACGTTGAAACTTTGCACCGCAGCGCCGGTATCGGCTTCGTAACACCTTTCAACGAGCGTGCACGTGTACGGAAAAGCGTTAAGCTCTTCGGGCGCCAATTACGATTGGGCGTAAAGGAAACACGGCCAGCCGCCAAGGTATTTAGCCCATCCTGCGCGCGCAGCCAATCGAACGCGCTAGATGGAGGGTTCGAGCAAAGTACGTATGTACAGTGTGTTCTCGAGTTACGAAGATCGTAACCGTGCGGTTATGTACCCGCTTATTGTTACGGGCCATTCGCAAATGATGTCATGCTCTTTCTTTTTTTACGCGAGGAATAATATCCTCGTTGGACACTCCAACGCCTTGGGGACAATGCTGGAATTGTGTCCAAATATCGACTAAAAACCCAACGGTGACCTACCTCGTACGCTTTGGGAGGACCCTGGGAATCCCAAAGGTGCAACAAGATGTCCTTCCTCGACTAGCTTTTCCGCTATCTCCGAAAACGGATAGACGTGTCGAGTCATACCACATATTAAAATCTTTCCGCTTTGCAAATAATTCTTTGACGTCTTAGAGTCCTTTATATCGAGTGTGGTTAGCCTTTTAGTCGGTTCGATTTTAGTTTTCTATTTCCAAGTTACCAATTATGATTAATAAATCTTTGAGGTTTTGTACGATGTTTTTAACATGCAAGACCATTTTCCAGATTCTACGTTTTATGAATTTTTGTGCATTGTATCTATGAGAATTTCTTGTCTATGAATGTAACGCCTTCTCCTGTTCGCGTGGTTTTTTATTATCAGGTCTACAATCTCTGATGATTACAGTTTGGCTTCCGAGAAATTTAATTGATGCAACTTCGAAACGTTCATCGTCGAAGAAAGAAATAATCTTTTAATTACGAGCTGAAGGATAAAATTGAAAAATTGTTGCAAAAATATCATTACGAATGTACAAAAAAACGTATTGAAGAATTTTTCTCAAACTTAGCCAATCAATCATCTCTTACGATATTACGTTATCGCAAGAACAGCGGAATTATTGCCAAAGAACATTCCATCGGCGATCTGAGTCTCGCCATTACCATTCTCTGTACATATTTCTACTTCTATTTAGCAAAGACTGAAGTTAATTCTTCATTTTACGATTACAAATTACCGATTACAAATACAATTTATGATTGTTAATTAATTCCCCTAATGATTAATAGATTAACGATTACATTCATATGATATGTATAGCTTACCATATTTAAGAAATAAATGAAGAGAATTGCATTAACAGGTGTATTTTAATTTATCAACCACAAACGTTCCAACTTTACATTTAGATCCCTTTTACTATGATTTATGCATAACAAAATTTTTGGTTAAACTTAAAGAACCTAAATATTTAACGATGTTCTTTTCAGGTATCGTATGACATCACTGTTCTCTTTGATTTTTGTCTTAGTTTTTTTTCAGAAGGGATTCAATTTCTTCTTTCTTTAGTAGACGTTGGTGATCTTTCCGTTTTTGGATCATCTTCAACAGAGATACAACCATTTTTTAATTTCACTCATAAATCTTTAAACATGTCATGGAAGATCATTGAACGTACTTCGAAGTATCTCTACAATTTCAGATGCACGTTCTACAAATTAACACATTGACTGCCAGACCAAAACCGTCGAATTTTTGATGAGATAAAAACTTTAATTTTAGACAATTGAATTCTGCCTATATGTATACGTCTTTAGCAGTGTATGCGTGAGACACAGGCTTTACTACACGTCCGTTTTCTCGGAAGTAGTGTCGTCGTCGATTATTGAATAGCCCATGACGCATAGCAATATCAAGCCTCAGTTTCTATACAGTGTCCAACATAAAATTTACCCGTCTTTTTTTCAAGCTACATTTCATTAAATGATTAAGTTACACTACCAGATATACTGTACTTACGGTAATGTTGAACAATAACACCTCAGTATCTACTACCTGGATAACTTATTGTATAAGGGGACCCACCAAAAATGGGTTTTTATGACAAATTTTAATTTTGTTGGCCGAAAAATGTTAGTTTGCAATATACTATTCTGATCCGACCTAAATATGTATAATGACAAAATGGAAACTATTAAATTCTCAAAACTAAAATTTTATATTTAGAATCCATATCCTCTCTCCTTCATCCCCTATCAATTTCACGTTGATCGGAGAGGTGTTACATTAGAAAATACAGCCTATCCCACGTTAGACGAATTTCATAATCATCGAAATCGGTTAAGTTTGTACTTTAGGCTCACCCGTTGTAGCAATTGATCGTCGGTCAAGTATAGGTATAGACAGAATTCAATTGCGTAGAGTGAAAGCATTTTACAAAAATCCCGGAAACTATTAAATACTCGAAGCTAAAATTTTATATTTGAGACTCGTATCTGTCCTCCCATTCCTCAAAATTTCATTTCGATCGGCTACCGGGGCTTTTTGCAACTATAGCTAAAATTTGTTATTAGTAAAATTGTGATTAGACCTAGAACGTGTGTTGCTCTGGAAAAAGAATGTTTTCTAAACTTTTCTTAAATACGATACTTTCATACGTTGCCAAGTATACGTATAGACAGAATTCAATTGCGTAGAGTGAAAGCATTTTACAAAAATCCCGGAAACTATTAAATACTCGAAGCTAAAATTTTATATTTGAGATTCGTATCTGTCCTCCTCCCATTTCTCAAAATTTTATTATTATTAGTAAAATTGTGATTAGACCTAGAACGTGTGTTGCTCTGGAAAAAGAATGTTTTCTAAACTTTTCTCGAATACGATACTCTCCTATGTTGTAGGTCGGAAAGTAAAAAATGACAAATAATTACGGTACCCGGCGATAAATCTGGTCGGTGTAACAGTTCAGTTTGCGAATACAAAGGAGAATGAACAATCTCCGGCCGAGACGAGAGAACTGGTGGATTTTATGGATCTCGTTATCACGGCCGTTTCTCAATCGGTCGCCGCGGTGGCACGTGAGCGAATCGAGCCAATCCCCTCGTTGCCGTGAACGAAGCAACGTTGTTTCGCAACTCGTGCCACGGATCGGCACTCCATTCTGTACGATAAACCATCATCCCACCTTTTTTTCTCCACGGCACCGACCTTCGTCTCGAGTCCCCCAGACACGTCGGATTCGGTCAGCCAGGACCGCTTCAGACGCTCGTTGCAATATCGATTTCGAGGTCGTGCCGATCTTACGTTTCTAATCCGAGTTAAGAGAGCATGTACAGTGGCGGATGCATAGGGTACCTTATAGGGTACTAATAAATAAAAGAAATTAATAGCTCGAAAACGACAGACACAACGTTTATCCTTTTTTTCTAAAGTACTGGATTTTCCATTAAGAACGGTAGACGTTTGAATCGGAACAAAATGAAAACCACAAAAGGTATCTCTTGTTATTTTTTTCAATGAACATTCAATTACAATATCAGTTTAATGACCACCACGATTGCATTTGATCAAGTGGCATGTACATATGTAAATGAGTCTATAGTTTGTTGGAATTTGTTGGAAACAAGAGACTCGACATGGTCCCGCAAGAAATAGTTTAATGGCGTCAAGTATGGCGTGTGGCATCATCTTGTTGAAACCACACCTTCCACAAATCAAATCCACTCAATTCATGCCAAAGTAAACGTGAAATTATCGAACGGTTAAGTTTGTCACTTGTAATAGTCACAGTCACACCTGTTTTGTTTTGAAAACAAAAATAACTGACAATAACTCCGAGAATTAGCGTCGACCCAAACTCGATAATTTTGTTTACCAACAAAGCCATCCATCTTTACTTTTTTGTTGGTAAAATTAGGATCAGAGCTCAGCAGGTCAGCAGGCTACAATTCTTGAGTTAACTCTGCTTTGCAATGATTTAGGCGGTTTTGCAATGATTTCGGTAAGGTCGGTCTCGCTGTAATATCCAATCGAACGATTAGAGTCGATTACCAATTGAATAGTTCTAGAGAACCACTTGAAATCTCATTTCTATCCTTTCAAAGATGCGAATCTGGTGTTTATGCACGGCAGTGCAACAATTCGCAACAGCAAATCAACAAAGACGTGACTGGAAAACGCAAATATCCTCGCATTAGAGTGGCCAGTGATCTCGCCTGGCACTAATCCGATGGAAGATGTATGGGGATTAATGATGCGAAGAATTTATGACAATGGACGCCAACATTCGTCCATCCAAGTGTTGGAACAATCTATTCGAACCGCATGGAATAATGTCGGGCATAACACCTTGAAGAAGTTGAATCGAGCTAATGTCGAAACGAATGAGAACGTTGTTTATAAATAACGGAAATGTTATTAATTATCAACCTCTTTTGTTATACTTTATTACTTTGTTAATCTTGAAGATTTGTGTCCTCCAAACATTTCGAAAAACAGTTGTAAAACTTGTTGAACCTAACGGATATATCGAGTTTGAATATTACTAAAATTTTGTTACGAACTTTTCAAACAACCCAATATCTACAATTTCAACATTTATTTTTACTTAACTTGTCCTTGTGTATATGGCTGCCACTGTACATAAACAAAATAGATTTCGTTCTATTATAGATTTCTCGAAATACTCGCGTTACTTGTGAATTGACCTGATACAAATTGGATCGAGGGTCAGAATAAGTTCGACATGTCTCGTGCAGAGTATCGATTATTTTGCCGATTGCTGTATTCTTGGTAGACGAGTCACAGGAAATTCTGTAACTCACCTTCGCGAAGCTTATTACTAATTCACTTATAAGAAAAAGGTATGAAATCATTGTTTTGAAAGGTCGAGCTTAAACGAGTTTCGTGCTAATGAGTTTCATTTTCCATATGTTAACACGTTACCAACCGATTGGGAAGATCTTCTTTGCACAGTGTGCTTGCAAATATACATAATAAGCGTATTTATATTGACTATACGGAACATAAATCAAATATAACATAATAGACACTGGATAAGAATTAATTTTCGACGGATATACAAATCTCAGGTCGCTTATGTTGTTAGTCTTACGTGAGAAAACAGTTATGCATAACGTGTTTAATCAGAAAAAAGATATTTTTTAGTAACGATGATAAAATAACTTTTATAACCATCAGGAGCTAGTTATAATGTGAAATAGTTTCATAGAAATAGTTGATACTTTCTGGATGTACGTTTCCCATGTAATTGTATCCCATTTTATTTAACACTATTTAGTCTTTATTAATTACTCTTATCGTGCACGGTAAAGGTTCAGCTAAAGTTCGGTATATTAAATATACAATATCCATTCGTTTGTAACTTAACGGTAATAAGTTTTCGATTCATTGCACTGTTTGTGCAACAATCGTTGCATGATATTTTATTTTGAATTATATTTTTAATTCTGTAAATGTTCAGTCCTTTTCGTTCGTAATATTTCGCGGGCCCCGATGGTCTCGACTTGTACAAAAATAAATTTGTCGAAGTTGGTACGTAGGTTTCCATTTGGCCAAAGTACAGAAATATCGTTCGGCGATTAAAATTCTTACGACATCGATTATTAAATTCTCGATTAAGTATTTAAAAGGATCGCGAGTCGAACTTGACATCGCGCGAGGTTTCCTCGTTGGTTCGGAGTACTCGATAAATTGCATTCGTGACGTATCCTTGCTGAGATGACCCAGTTACAAGCTCGAACCCCTTGAAATCGTATGTACGAGAATTTATCGAGTGCAGCTGAAGGCCACCGAGAGAATCTTTTCCGACGACAAGTAGATAGGTAAAAGGCGATACGTCTTGTACGATCGAATCAAATATCCAGTCAAGTGGTTTTTTATTTTTTCTCAAGTAATAAGGACATCGAAGATTAGAATGCTTGTCATCGCGTGGCTCAATAAAACTTGAACGGTGATCGCGACACAATCTCGACAACTACGCGCATTAAATAATTAACGTATAAATATATTTCTTTTATCGTACCACCGCAGAAATTTGTTTATAGATAATGAATTAATGAATTTATGTATTCTTTGCCCTTAATTTCCAAAGAAATTATAAACTGACACGTTCCAGTTCTTTAGCGAACGTAACGAAGTAATGATCCCACGTTTCAATATTGATTTGATTCCTCTACAAGCACAAGCAAATTGTTACAATTTTTATAGAAAAACGTATCATATTTGTCGGATCTAAACTTAAGAAGAGAGCAAGGAAAAACTAATCTGAAGAATTGTCAATGACAATTTATTCGCTTGTAAAGTTACAGAAAATTTGTTTAAGTTACGGAACTCTTCAATCGCATCGAGACGTAGACGAAGTTCATTCCGTTTGTAAAAAGCTAAAATTATTATACTTAACAAAAATGTAATCACAATATCATATTTAATGTTTAAATGCTTTCTTAGTGCAAATTGCAATAGTATCTTTTAAAAAAAAAAAAGTATTTGGACATTTGTCTGAAAACTGTTAGTTTGAACAACATTTTGATTTAAAGTTGCCAACAAGTTGAAAGTTTCGTTCACTGCACAGTATACTAGATCGATTAATATCAGACACTCAGACATGATCACAAATACGATAAGAGTATTAGGTTGTGTAATGAATTTGTTCGTGTTTCTGTGTAAAAATATTAAATATTGCCAATTTGATACAGAAATTATTTGGTCGACGATATATGTAAAATTCTTTTGGATAATTAAAATATTTCTTTAAAATAAATTTCTCTTCTTTGTATCCACCACTGGGAATATGAACGAACTGTTTGTGTCATGAAAGTTTATTAAGTAACGAAGCTTTGTAAGATTTTTTCTAAAATTACTCGTTATACGAATTTTAGATTTGGCATTATTTGTATATACAAGTATAATAATAATACTAACAAAAGTAATCATAATTTTAAAAAATTGTAATGATACAAAATTAGCGTGCACTAAAAATATGCAACGTTCGTTTATGTATTTTATTCGTTATATTTGTATCCTCGTTTCACAGAGAAATGAGTAACGGACTGATTCGCTGGTTAAAACATGTAAGTATTCTTTCCCCTCGTGAAGAACTTAATGTGTCTTCATCCGCGATCCAGTTTTACTCGTTCTTCCTGTGAACCGTGGGACTTTTAACGGCAAATTAGAGACGAACCGGATGCAACGTATGTTTCACTGGCGCACGTGTATCCGCGAAAATTGCAATTGTATGTGGACGCCCGCGAAAGTTCTGCTTCTGACATCACTGTTCAGACGTTGCACAGCGTTCTAGTGACTTTCCAAGTTTTTCTAGTAATTTTTGTTCAATAATATTCACTCAGAGGCAGATAATTATAAATCAGAGATCATCGGCTGCTAACGATTATCAATATGTTACCAATAACTCATGGAGAGTTATTGATATATTAATAATATCGATAATATCAGATCTATTTACTCTTATCTGAACTTATAGAAGATGTATTGGTGTATTTCAGGTGTACATACTGTTGTTCCTCTATCAGATAAAGTACCTGCTCCATTTTAGAGAATAATTTCTCGCTTAGAACAAAAGTGTCTGGTATAGATAAATATTCGACAGCCGTGATCATAATTTTTGAAAAAGTGCAGCACTTTCCATCGCATCATTACATCATATTTTCTGGTAATTATTCCGAATCATGACCGATTCATCGATTTGGATGATATTGAAATATGTTGTGAATATGAATATTCTAAGCAACTTTCTCCTATACGTGTTACTGCCGCTCGGCATTAGTTTTCGAGATATTTTCCAAAAATTTGTTGCTACACCATAAAATTAAATTCTAATACCACCAGTATTAATTTAAGTTTGAAGCAAACAGTTAAAATATAAAATTAGTGTAATTATTATTGTTACTCTATATTTATTATCCAATACTATAATAATTGTGCCGTAAGTTATGTCATTTAAAATTGATGTCAATGTAGGAGCAATATTTTGTACGTTTACACTCAATTTATCGATATTTTAACAGTCCTAATCGATAAAAAATAAAAAATTCAAAACAACAAAAACGATGTTACGTGCATAGATTGTTATAAAGAGAGAAACGAATAAAACATTGAAGGTGTTAAAAGAAACTATTTAGCATTTAACAAAAATCAGTAAAGACAGAACCACTATTATGGTTTGCTCTAAAAAATAAAAAAAGTCATTGTGCATGTTTTCAACTTACTTATATCATAGTAGGGAGAGTTAGTGAATGTTTGTTATACGAACGACCCAATCGTATGAACTGTTTGTTCCTTGACGGGTACAGGTAAATAAAGTTCTACTAGAGTTTGTGTTTCTACTAAAAAATATTTGTTATCGCAATTTATCTTGTTGCAGTTTACTTTGGGTTATACCTAAGCAATATCACCGACGAGGTATACTCGTATACCTCGTCTGTGGTAATATCTTTCAAATCAGAAAAATTTTAATGAAGCATATACAAGTGTATAAACAAAATACTGTATACAAACCGAAAGATGTTCTTGACCTGTATCTTTGACCAGTAACGACGTATTTAAACAGGAAAAAATTTATCATTACAAAAACCAAAAAAGCTTTCCAAAAAGGCTAGGAGACCGTTACCGGTGCACCACGCTGTATACATTATCCAATAAAGGACCCCAACACGATCGGACATTCCCATATCTCGTTGCCAAGGGAGGAGGCTCTGGGGAGGATCAGCGTAACTTTTGATGACGCAGTGGTGGAAGAACGCGCGAAAAAGCACCACTACGGGAAACGCACTCTGAGCAAATGGCTCGTCTCCTAATTTCCAAGAGCGACGTCGTCGGAGTTCGTATATATAGAAATGAAAGGCTGATCAAGAACTTGCGAGAAATGTTTCGGCTGAATAGACATCTGACAACGAGTACGAGAAATATTTTAGCTGGACAGACATCTGGCAGCGAGTGCGCGAAGTACTCATAGCAATGTTACTCCTAGAGGGACCTAAAGTCGAATAAACGCGTAGTTCGTTCTTGACTCTGAATACTATGTATCATTGTGTATCAATTGTGCACATGTGTATCGGAAAAATACGTGTATCCATGTATTATGCATGTGTTATGCGAAATAAAATACTCGAATTTTCCATTAAGTAATCTGTAAGTAGGTAAATAATTTGGAGAAAATATATTGTCTTTCGAGATTGTCTGATACAATAATATACAACAGTGTTTCAGTTAGTAATGTTTAGTAAAATAATTCCCTATTTAATAAAGGGCCAATTACTGGATGTAATTGACGTAATTTTATTACTTTTGAATGTAATTTCAAACTTTATCGTCATTTTTTATGTGTACACTCAATTTCGTGAGGAATTGCATTTCCATCAGATTGTTGCCTGTGCCAATAATCGTGTGTCTTACTGTATCTGAATAATCGTTCGATGAAATAAACGATACGAAGAAATCTTCGTACGGTATTTTCATTCGTCATTTGTTATACGATTGAACTTTTGCCCATTTTCAACGTGCATAACGTGTCTGTCGACGCGTTATACAAATAAAGTACTGATAAGAGAGAAAGCATCGCGAAGAAGATGCAAGTGTATTAATCGACTATCGTCGCGCGTCAAGATGAAAAGAAAATCCACCGTCGAGACCTCGATAATATACATATAACGAACAATAAACTCAAACAATACCAACGTTATCGGTTTCGCGGGGAATTGCGTCAGATTACGGCGTTGCTCGTGTCACGGAAGTGATAAGCGGCGCGCTCGGTACGCGATCGTGCGAAAACATTCCCACGTTTCCGATAACTGCACGCTAACTAACCGCGCGGTTGAAGAACACGCGGATATCCGAAGCGTGATAAAAAAAAAGTAATGAGTGTAATTTCATATTGTTTAAAAAGTGTTTATTTATACGTCAACTTTCATATTATTCCCTTCAAAGTGATCCCAGTTTGATAAAACGCACTCGATCCAACGTTTCTTTCGATCTTCGAAACACTTGAGGGAGGCTCTTGAATAAAATTCAATTCAGGGACGTGAAAGTAAAGGATTCAACCTTTAAAATTACTCCAAGAAGATAATTGTACGACTTCTTTTCGCAAAGTTACGATAGTTCAAAGATTGACAACATTGTTGATTAAATGCCCTAATACTTATGACCGACAGTGTACATATGTTGGATTAGTAACTTATAATGAGTATAAGGATGGTAAAAATCGGCCGAGTAAACAGATTTCGACGACAACCGGCTCAATTGAATTAGAATTCTTCAGCTCTTATTCCCGGATATGACGGCGACGCTTACAAGACAAGCTTCCGTCGCGATAAGCCATCCGATAGGCATTACTAAACTGCGGAAGTTTATGCAAATGCTTAATCTTGTACAGGATGTTAACGAATTAACGATTCGAGTGTTTCTTTACGTTATAAATTTTGTTCTGTTTTTAATTACAATTAAGGTACTGTAAATAGAGATACGAGGGTGGTCCCTGAAGTACGCGACCTAACAAAAAAAACACAAGAAATTTGAGAACAAATATCTTCATTTCTCAACATAATTTCCTTTTAGCTGGGTACACTTTTCCCAGCGATGTTCAATAGCTTCGATACCCTTTTTATAGTGAGAACCATCGAGCTCCTCAAAATAGCCATTAGCCGCAGACTTCACCTCTTCATTATTGGAAAATTTTTTACCATCGAGCCATTTTTTCAAGTTTGGGAAGAGAAAATAATCCGAGGGGGCTAAATCTGGCGAATAGGGTGCGTGAGGGAGCAATTCGAACTTTAACTCCTGGATTTTGGCCATCGCGATAACGGATGTGTGAACTGGCGCATTGTCTTGGTGAAACAACACTTTCTTTTTCACCAAATGCGGCCGTTTTTCCTTGATTTTGTCACTCAAACGCTGCAATAAATTCGCATAATACTCGCCGTTGATTGTTTTTCCTTTTTCAAGATAATCAATGAAAATTATTCCACGCGCAACCCAAAAAACTGACGCCATTACCTTGCCAGCAGCTGGGTCTGTCTTCGCCTTCTTTGGAGCTGGTTCTCCCCTTACAGTCCATTGTTTCGACTGTTCTTTTGACTCAGGTGTAAAGTGATGGACCCAGGTTTCATCCATGGTTATGAATCGACGCAAAAACTCGGCTTTATTCCTGTGAATCATCGCCAAACACTCGATTGAAACATCCTTACGACGCTGTTTTTGTTCCATTATGAGCAAGTGCGGAACCCATCTTGCGCACATTTTTCTCATATCCAAATTTTCAGCCAGTATGCGTTGTACAGCACTTCTTGAAATGTCTACCATGTCTGCAAGCTCGCGCACTTTCAGTCGACGATCGTCCAATACCGTTTTGTGGATTTTTATTTATTATTATCCATGTATTAACACTAGGTTTACGGACACTCGTTGCGCATATTTTTATTATAATTCGCTACGTTGATAGTTGCATTAAAATGCAGTTTTTCTTTTAATTAGAGGATACATCCATATCATTACATCAATTCAATTCAACATAAATTGCTAACAAATAATATTTATGAGTCTTATAACGTTAAGTTTAGAATCTGAATGCGTCAAATTGACGCGTACCGTAAACCTAGTGTTAATGAAATGATAACGTTTCTTAGTCGTTTTTACAATAACCCAATATACTTGTAACAGAACTCATACAATACAAAAAAGATTGTCTACCATGGCGATTCACAGGATTAACAAAAGCTTCGAAATCCGGTAAGAAATTTGAAGATAGTAAAACCCTAAAGCAGATTCGAAAACGGTGAAACTCGGCCGCGAATGAAGTCGTGTTTGCGGATTTCGTTCAACGAACGGATCCCTGAAAAATCGGTTCGGTCACGCGCGTGGCAAATACAAGGCAACTTTCGGTTCGCCATTCAAGGTGACAAGCGGTACACGCGGTATACATATAACTCCAGGTATATACTTCCTGTACAAATTCGAGCGGCTTAAGCGCGAGGTATTCTTTGTCGCCGTGATTGTCGTCGATCGCTAGTTGCCACGTATTCGTTTTGTCGGGTAGAAAAATCCGGAAAAAGCGGATTTCCCGGCGATGAAAACGCTGTGTCGCATTGAATGCGCCGGATGCGAGAGGATCACTTTACGGTCGACTTCCGGGAACATTTTACTTTACCTGTGCTCAGTTTCCCGGGATTTCGAAGACGCAGAGAAAGGGAACGGATCAAAGGGAGAAATGACCGATTCAGCTGTCTTCGTGGCATTCAGCAGCTCGGCGCCAGAAAAATATTTACCTTTACCCCCTTCCCTTGCCGCGGCCATTTTCAAACACGGAGATATAATTCTCGATCACGACCGTTATTGACAGACGTATAGATATAAAAAGGAAAACGTCAATCAAAAAAATACATTTAGTACTCTTTCTTCCAGAACAGCTTCACACTCTGGATTAACCAAATAATATTCGGTTGTTCGGAAAGTAATTTCGTTTTTCTCCTTCGTGAAAATGAACAATTTTCTTATAATATATAAATATTTTATTGAATTGTGTACTGGTCATTTTGGTCCAACATCTTTTGCCATCTTCTTGGTAGTAGCATGATTCCATGCTCGTAAAATTTCTGATCTTTATTTATAAAGAACTGATGCAAGTGATTTTTGACCTCGTCGCTTTAAATGTTTTATCGTTTAAGAAATTTTTTAAAGACCGGGACAAGTAATAATCCGATGATGCCGGATCTGGCGAGTATGGTGGGTGTGATAGCACATCGAATCCAAACTGCAATAGCTTTTGACGAGTTACTAAACTTGCGTGAGGTCTGGCAGTATCATGGTGGAACCCAAATGTCGAGCTTTGAAACGAAACCAAGTCGTTTCATGTGATCACAAACGATCGAATTCGATAAATGTAACCTCTTAACAATTTCTCGTGTAGTTATTCGTCGGTTTGCTTCAACCAATACCTTCATTTCGCTTTCGTCGACTTTAACTGGCTTTCCAGAACGTGGGCCATCTTCGATATCAAAATTTTATTCTTGCTTGAACAGCGTTCTTACCTTTTCGATAATAAAAAAGGAAAATAAGCCGAAAATGCAGCTTCTGATTTTCCATATTTCACGGGACATCAAAGAAATACGATTGCACAGAAACAAACAAAATTTTTTATAAACAAGCCTCGAAGTGTCAGCTATGAAAATATATAATGAAATACGGTTTAGAATAAACTTGGCTGGTTAAAAATACAATTAACGTCTTTGTTGGTAAGAAAACGAAACTACTTTTCGAACAACTCAATATAAAAGAATAATCATTTTTTTGTCGATCTCACAAAATTATTGGCACACTTCGTAAATTAGCTTTTTAATACTTCGTGTTATTGTCACAGCAATCTTTGAATAACTGAGAGTCATTTTCGATTGGATAAATGAATTGTACATTCATAGTATATAATGTAAAAATGAAAGTTTTTTATTTTTGATTTTTTTTTAATGAAACTTTTAGCAATGTACTTGTACTGATTAAAGTAAGACCAAACTTGACATAATTTGTTTTTAACCTACTTCTAATAGAGTATAAGATTGTGTTAAATACGATTAAATACGTACTCATTGAATACGCAAATACGTTTAGTCTTATTTTAATCAGAAAAATCTCACGAATATATTAGTAAAGGTCCCATTAAAAAAAAAATAAATAAATATTTGTTCTCCATTCGCTGCGAGATTTCGATCCCGTGTGTCTCTCAATTATCCAAAATTTGCTGTATACACGTATTTTGGTACGTTTAGCGTAGCACTCTGACGCATTTGTTTACGTTACCTCCGTCATTGGCGTGAATGCAATGTCGTGATTCTGCAAAGAGCACAAGCCAAAGACTATTGCAACACGTTTCAGAGTCATAGATGACGATACTCCGATGACTAATAACAATGTATCATTGTATGGAAGTATGTACATACTCTGTGAGTTCGTTGTCCTTCGATCCGAAAATACGTTGCTGGTTCACACGCCGGATGTTACTCATGTTACAAAAATTCGATAGCTGAACGATAGATTCACGTGGCTGAAATCACAGAAATTCGTGATGTGATTTTGTGTAGTAATGGTTAATCGTTAACGACGAATAACGGTTTTACACGAGTCAAAAAAATGAGACACAAGTAACTAGAGACTTCTAGTTTTATAGGAAACCCGCCATGTAATATAGAACAAAGTTATAAAACGACTGAGCTTTTGTTTCGTAATTGACAAAGTTAAGAATAAATGAAGGGATCATATTCATTTTACATAAGCGATTATCCATGATGAATTTTGTTTAAACTTTGCATATGTGTGGGTACATAATTTGTCGTCGATTTCCAGTATAACCGTCCAGCATATATCGACTTGTAGAATCAAACTTTCAAAACATGTACTACTTTCTGTTTTTCCGATATTTTGAACCTAATTTTTCCACATTTTTCCAGTTTTCATGTTCTTGAAATATCCCGAAAAATTACAATGCCCAAAAAATATATTCTCAAATTTTAACAGAATACTCAGTATAAGAAGCTTATTTTATGTTCTTTAAACGATATAAGTTACATCTTGGGGAACTTCTTTTAGGATTAAAAGAAAATAGATTCCAAACTACCAAAAGAAACGTAGGAACAGAACTGTAGAATAATAATATTGGTATCAATCTGTGCTTGATCGAGGCGAATACAGATTGTAATAAGAAACATTTCCGTTGAAGTACAATTATAAAAAGGGTTTTTTTTTATTTGAATTAGAAAAAATCTTTTTGTTCATGAAAATTAGTAGCTAGAGCTAATGGGGACAATTTTGCAAAAATTAAATCAACAAGTTTGTGTTCAGAGGCGCCATTTTTGGGGCTTAAAAGCTTCGCAGTCGTATCCTTGTTAATTGTCATTAGATACGGCGTTGAAAGATATATGCGAAAATAATGAATAGAACCTACTGTTTCTATTTGCCAGCATAAATTTCTCGTTTGCCTTCTTAGGTGTCTTCCATTTGAATAGAGACACAGCCGCGTATTTTTCCGTCTCCGTCAACCTATTAGTAGATCGCATTTGTCAAACGTTTATGGAAATAATATCGAGAGTTTCCATCTACCGACGTATGCAATTATTATGCTGCTTTGGAATATAAAACGTGGTTTCTAGATCAACCTAACTGTTCGACGAAGGTCACGTGGGCTAATCATGCCGTGGAATGCAATCTGTCCGCGAATTCGAGGCCTCCCGTAATTAGACGAACCACTGTGCAACGCAATTACGAGCAGCGTGGCGAATTTATTCATAAATGTCTATTAACTCTTCGATAGATAAATTCTCTCGGACTATCTATAGCGGCGGTGATGTGTCGCGTCAATTCATAACTTTCTTGCAATTTTTTAAATATTTTCATTTAACCCCAATCCTCCAAATTTGAGTACCTGCGAGATCTGTAAGTGAATTTTATATCAACGACATTTTACGTGTTATTAATTTACATAATATTCAGTTGAACGATAAGTAATGTCGGACATTTAAAGTAGACGACGTGTTTTATTTTTCTATATTTTTCTTACGAATCATACAGTTATTCAAACTTGGTATGTAACTCAAACTCACATCCTGACAGAATTAGAATTAAAGAAACACAATTAGAAATCCTTACACAGTTAATTCGTTCCAGGACTTTTCGAGTAAATCGATTTGTTTAAATGCGATGTGTTGGGAAGAGAAAGGAAGATCAGTTTAAGAATAATATGGTGCCATCAGCGAGGGGAATGTGAACAGTAGATATAGAGTAATTTTTATTTAGTCGTAGACCTTTCAAAGGTTTTATTTGTTTATCAAAAACAGAAGTTTGCTCTTTGTTTGTTATTATTCAATAATTAATTAAAATTGACAGGTCTAGTTTAAAGAGATAACTTTTGCCTGAAATAAAACAACAAGTAGCCAAGTATTTGAGGGTTACTTTATCCCTATTAAAGTAAACGTAACTCGAGGATCGTTCTTTGTCAGTAGCGAGATGGTGTTGAAAAGTGTTTCTTTATTCCTGATCCTGTCGACACATTTTAAATTCTGATTAGTTAAAAACGATAATGTTTCTTACTCTTGTTATTAACAGCTCCATACTCGTAACAGAACTATTCGTAACGGAGTTTACGACAGAACCAAGCAGTATGCCACAATGACGTCTGTCTTCTGGTTCTGCTTGGGTTGCCAAATCGCTTCAGAGTCTGGGATAGGCACGCGTATTGCCAAATCGCTTCGTCTCGTGTGTTAAACGCATATAAAATGGAGTACAAGGTACCTCGAGACCGAACACTGTTCAAATAATTTGCCACTGTTAATAGCTCTGCAGCCTCTTAAACAAGAGGGGTTGCGCAAACTGTAAAAGTGGCATTTCTGTAATTTAGAACCTGATTAGACGGATCGTCGAGTAGAAGTTTCGCGATACCAGAACTTCGACATTCCCAGGTGCATTCCACGCGCGCAAAATAATTTTCCGACTCAATAGCAGCACACGTTACGCGGAGAAGCCATAAAGACGATGAGTTTGTGAAGAATGCGAGACACGACACGAGTTACCACCTTGCTGCCTCGAAGGTATCCTTCGCTGTACCCCAGTTATCTCGGACCACGTGTCTCTGCATATGGCAGAAACACCGGCCAAGAGCCAGCGGTAAAAAATAAAGAAACAACGAAACGATTGCTGAGAGCTCGAACGAATCGGTTTTTAGGACACTTGCTATACTTGTACAATATGCAACATTTATTAGAGATCGAATATTTTTCCCCTACCTTTATTCTTTGATTTTGATATAGGGGTTTTACAGTAAGACCGATAAGACGTTTGTATTCAGTGGTGATTTGCAAGTCATCATAAAATAAATAGAATTTATTATCAAAATTCTTGTTCGATTCGAACAACGTTTCGACCAACAGAACTCACAATTCATCGTTTAGTGGAAACATTCGTTGCCACTGCGATGCAATGCAAGAAGCGTGGAGAATATATTGTTACTGTAATGAAAAGTGTCGCTGAGAATTCAAACTTATCGATTCCAATACGTTTCCAAGAATTAGGCATTCCTCGAACTATTGTGTGGCAAATTGTGTGTAAAGGCTTCGATTTTCGTCCTTGCAATATTCAGTTAACTTAAGAATCGAATCCTGATTTTGCCAAATAATCATCTTCAGCGACAAAACTCACTTTTGGTTAGATGGCTTTGTCAATGATCAAAATTGTCAGCCGATAGTCTTACAAAAAATAACTGTGTCGTGTGATCTTTCACTGATAGAGTCATTGGCTCTTATTTTTTTTAGAATAAAACTAATGCAACTGTGACTTGTTTTGAAAAAATAGCGTTTAAAGTTTAAAGCATGCTATTTCTTACAAATGACAAGTGTCAGGGTTTCAACATTTCCTTTCAGAAATCTGTTTTTAATACTTCAAAGTATACAAAAGGTACAATAAGCAGAAATGGACTTTTTTGACCATCCAAATGAGGATACGCCCCTAATTTACTAACCGTTAATTACCACGCAACGTCATTTCAAGCACGATGATCTATGGTTTTCTACCATCGTTCTGCAAGCAATTTTCTTCCACTGTAACACCATCTTGGTTTTTTGGACGCAAAAGACTATGCTCGTCCGCGTTTGACGTTGTCATCATCGTTAAATTGCCTGCTGTTTAAAAAGTGCGCCATTATTCCGAGAAGATGATAGTTGGATAGAACAAAGTCTTAAGATCACTCTTAAGAATTTTTAAAATCATTGAAAATACTATAAATATTTTTTTGTTTGCATGTGAAATGTTATTGAACGACATGTCTGCTTTTGTATAACTTGAGGAAATTCATTCCCCTGGTTCATAGCATCTCTAAGTTTCGCTTAACACAGTTTCTATACTTTTTATATAATACTGTACATCGAATCAAGATTATTGTTGTCAACCTCGTAATTAATAATTTTTTTCTTAATTACGTGGATCTATTTCAATAACAACCTTCCTTGTTAATTTTTTTCATTATCAATAATCCTAATATCGTGAAAATCAAAGATGTAATTATATTGTATAATTTGGAGATTAAAAGTATTTCTTTTGTTCTGATAGATCATTTTGTTTTAATTGTTTCTTTGGCTCTTCTATATACGAATTGTTACATTTTTTATATATTATCTGGTGTGTACATAGCAATCTGTGCCTTCTAAATGAAAAATATATAAATAAAGCTTATAAAATGTGAAAAACATCTCCCAGCTCGACTTCGTTTCAGATAATCCTTTATCTTCGACATCTTTTTTTAATATATTTAATGCCTTTGTTATCTTTGCATATTTATTTTGCCTATCTTGTTAAATGTGTTTTGGCTACGCGCGCTAATTCAGCTGAGAAAATAAGATGTTTCGAAATGATAAAGAGAGACGCGAGAGGAGACCGATGAAATCATCTCGAATTTAATACGTTGATCAGAATTTTTGTGTACATATATTGTGCACTCAAATTTGAGTTTCAAAATACAGAGATAATTGTACGAACCTATGTGTTTCGCCTCAAATCAACTGACAATATTGCTCAAAATATTTCAAAAGCAGATATTTACCAAAAGAAAAAGAAGTGTAATGCCGTCAATTGGATAAATTAAGTGATACCATCAAAGAGAAGCATCAAAAATTGGTGAAAAAAGTTTTTCGTTAAGGTTAAGAGGTTAAAGAGTAAAACCTCTGCTGCCGAAGAGAATATCAAATTGTTTTTGGAACAAAAAAGATAAAAACTTTTTTGAACGTGAAACCATAAAGTTGCTTAAAGGATAACTAAATGAAATCAAACAAAATGGACGATACAAAGTTGATTAAAGTTTTTGTTTTCCATGAAACATTCATCTTTCATTTACACAGAAAGAAACACAATTTCTTTTTGGTCAGTATTTTAAAATATTTAACGTCTTCCCTACTAAACAAAAATTGAGGGATAACTTTTTGTTTCTCTCATCGTAGATGATACAGACTCGAATGTTCTCGAAGCGACATTTTGCCATTCATTTAGCCCTGGATCCCTGAAATTCTATCTTCATCTTCGCGTGAAATGCTCTTGATTGTTCGAGCCGATGCATTCTGTTCGTAGCATAATGAAAAAAAGCACACGCGACGCGATACTCCCTTGCAGCTTGACTGGTTTAAGGTATCCTTTCAAAATAGTATAAAATAAAAAAAGTAATACTACTTGTCCCTGTTTTTAAAATCAGATTTTGTCAATCACAGCGTTTGTTTTTTCGAATCATTCTTCTTCTTTGACGTTCCTTCGTGTCGTCAATAGAAATAGAAACACTTGACTGTAAAACTAAATACTTTGCAACTTTTGTAAGCCGAAGATTGATAATTATAACCAATGTCTCCTTTTTAGTATTTAACATTTTTACTTCTACTGGATTCGTAAAGCTGCATTCTCGCTACATCGAATTGTGACTGTCTGAGCTAAATGAGTTTGCATAACAGAACGGTTTATATTTCGTGATTATTATTTTTCCCTTATTTTCTGTTTACACCAAGTGGAAGATCACATTTTTGTTAATAAAATAGAAAATATAACAAAAAATGTGTAAAAGTTAGAGATACCTCTTTATTATAACAAACCCTTAACCCTGTGCACTCCATTATTGAGCGTAACTTGACATATTTAAATTGCCAGTTTAAATATGTGTTATATTTTATAATACTTGTTTTTTATTTAAACGTACGACTTATATACGTAACAATAATGCTGCTGATAAACGATCGTTTAGATGGTTAACCACATTTCACTTTCTTACATTCAGAAGAAAAACAAGACAATTTGCTCAAACTGAAGAATACCCGGGGAAAGAAGAGAAACGTTTGCATCTTGGAGATTGTTTCAAACTATATCGTACAAAATTACAAAATAATTAATAAATAACGAACTGTGGCGTTGGAGACTAATATCTCCCTTGTTTTTATGCGAGGTCCAATCGTATCTTTGTATAAACAGGAAACCGAATCTTACGAGGTAATATAAGTCGCAAGATATAGCATCTCTCTCCATCAGAATGGGAGACCAGTATATACCGATTAATTTTTGCGCTTGGTTTTTAGTAGAAAACCTAACAGTTGCAACAAAATTGAAAAATAATTCGGAGTGCAAAGAGTTAAATTGTCGGTTCCCTATTGACTTTCGATAGTTTAGGCCGGCGCAGAGTGCCAGTGGGTAGCAGAACGAAGAGAAAAAATGCAGCCTGTGCGCGGCACACGATACTTGGTGGCAGCTTGTCTGGTCTAAGGTATCCTTGGTAATCCTGGTTATCTCCTCGTGCCCTGCACCGGCCTGCAGGCACATCTGCCGCTGGCAAAGAAAGAGGAAATTGCCGCGAGGAGACCCATGGAGAATGGTCGTTGTGTTCTTGAACCGGTGCGCGTATATACCTAACACCTGCCCTGCCAGCTATTTCGTTCCTGGTTCTCTTTTCCCCTGATTACCTTATGGCACCGACGAGGACCCGAGAGAAACAGAAAATAAGAGGAACACGGATGGAGAAGGAGAGGGCAGGGCTCGTGCTGCTCGTCCAACGATCTTCGGGTTACCTGATCCTTGCTGGTTTTACGGTCAGCCTTGGCTTATCCGAAATTTCCGGAAACTCGCCGACCAGAGGCATTCCTTTGTGACTCCATGGAATTCGTATGTTAAACACGACACCCGGGTTGCCTCTGCTTTCGATTCCGTTCTTTGTTTCGGCGCCGTTCTGAATTTTCGGAAACACGTTCGCCGTTTCGACATCTTGTTTCCTCGAACTATGATCGCTTGTTACGCAAACGGGGTGCAAAAAAGTCTGGGACACGTGTACGGATAAAAACGACGTTTGGGAGGAAACGTTTCGCAAGACGTATAGGTTGAGTGTGCTCTCTGATTGCCAAATTATTGTGACACACGCCGGACGTTTCGTGAGAATCGTGGATCTTGCTGTTCCTTTGGTAAAACATTTTCTCTTATCGCACTATCGTTTATTCAAATATTACGCGTACCGTTTCAGCGACCGCCACGAATGCGGAGTTGAGGTACAAAAATCCTAAATCTTTATCCGGGACTGTTCTTGAATTGTTACTCCCCCCCCCCCCCCCCCAGGTGCAAAGATAATAACGCCGCCTTTATTAATTTAATATTATTTAATTAGGAATTTAATATGTAGTGCTTCTTTTTTATATCTATATACATGTACAGTACAGTTTTCGTCAGTTTTACTATTGGTTCAGCGTTAATTGTCGCAAGAGATTACACGAAGATATAAGATATAATCTACAGTGAATCAAATTGGAAGAAGTGAGAATGTGGAATACCTATTGTATTTTTTCATCAAGAGAATAGATAAAAACATACAGTTTTTATGGATGTTTATTAGGGAAACTCATAACAAATATGATGTGTAATACTTTGAACCTAACAGACCAATTTTTCAATTTTTTCTACATTGACAGTACTATTTTTGTAAGAAAGAAGTTATGAAACTGCTTTAAAATATCAATAATGACTTTATCGCGGTTAACTATGCAATTATACATTTTAAGCGTTTATTATTTAATTCTATAGAATATGTTTGAAATAAGAGGAATCACGTTTATTTTTCTACATAATTACTACTTAATATACCACGTTAATCATTTAACTATTTAATGAAAATGTTAATTGTTCAAGGGTAGTGTTGCGTGTAAACACTAATCGCGTTTTACAGTAGCGTTGCGAAATATGAATATTAATCGCGTTGCAAAGAATATGAACTTGATCGCGATTGCTCATAGAGCTGCGATATTCAATTAGAATTGTGCAGATGGTGTAATCTATCAACGTTGAAAATTCTATCACTGATTGTTGCTTGGTAAGCAACTCAGAAGTCGAACTCACGATAAATGACGCTGTTATGCAATGAAGCTGGACAGGAAACTGAAAGTTTTCACGTTTAGACTAATTTCATCCTGCGATGTAGCATTTTACCGTTCTAGTTCTACTTGTACGAAATACATGACTAGGGTCAAAACGTGATTGGGTTGTTTTAAATCGTGTCCTTTTTAAAAAAAAAGAATGTTTCGTTTATCTCGATTACGATACACCTTATAAATCGGAAAGTAAAAGAAGCTTATCGGAGCAGCCGTAGTTTCGATAGACTAAATTGTTTAAAAGAATGTGAGAAGGATAAGTGGAGGAAACGTAATCTAGTTAAAATAGAAAAATATTGCAAGTAACAGCGTCGCGAAGCAAGTTTCTCCGCGAGTAGCGAGACAATGCATCATCGATTTCTCGTGCCCAAGCACGAACGTTGGTCGAAGGCTGCATTTATTTGGGTCGCGGACACCAGCAAATTATCTCCTCGATCCTTCCGCTCTTACCACGTCTCTGACCCCCATTTCTGCCTCGCTATCAGTCTTTATTACGTATTTATAGTCGCTTTGCGATTAATTGTACATTTTTTTTTACCGTTTCTGTCTGTCTAGATGAGGCAGCGTTACATGCTGGAATTCTTATCGCAGAACCAACCGAATATTCTTATGACTTTTTTATTGGCTGATCTGATTGCACTAGCGCTAAAGATGCAATAATATTAACGATAATTTAACCGTTGTATAACGCAATCTATTGATTTGTTGCAAATGAAATGACTGTTTCTCAACTTGTTTTTTAAACTTATATATTTTAGTAGTTGAAATAACCTTTAATAAGGTAAGCAAAATCATCTAATTACGGTCACCTCTTACAGTTTTTTGAGTTTTCTCTGATTTCTGTATACAGGGTGTTCCACGTAACACTTTTCAAATATAGCTAATCGAAAACTGATCAGCTTTTGTCTAAAATATTTTTTTGTCAGATTGTCGCAAGTACTTGAAAAATCGTGAAAAGTGTTACGTGGGACATCCTGTATATGTATTATTTGTTACTATTTTTAATAATATCTTTAATTAAGTCTTAGAGAGAATTAAATACAACATTAAAAAGCTGATTAAACATCTTCTCTAATAAAGAACAATTAAATATACTTTTATTCATAGCGTATTAAAATCACATTAATTACGCGCACCATATAGTAAAATAGTATTAAAGTAATATGTCTCCATTAATTATTTCGTATTTTATTTTCATATTATTTTATGATTCCAACAGTTTTAATAATATTCCATTTTAAAATGCTTCAATGTGTTTGTAATAATGCGTACATGAATTTTCTATAAAATCATTTTGTTTTCTGTGACAGCATAATTATCAGCTTTTATTAGGGGCTTCCGATACTGAGTGAAGGCCTCAAAAGGTAAGCGACTCGAGCTACATATACTCGATGTCTGAGAGAAGCTAATTCCACTGCATTTGAAAAACATTCTTGGCCCAAGTAAGCTATGTATAAATGTTTGATTGTCAATTGACCGATTCACCGTATTTCAGATTTTCAAAAATGTCAAACGACGCGTCGCTGACACCATCTAAGGAGGAGAAGGAAGATAAGACGGATCCGGGCGCTAGTAGACATGGGAACTTCATGAATTATTACCAATTCCATCCTGCGGAAGAGCGCGTGCGACAACTTCCGCGTGGCGTGTGGCGGCCGGCCCATCCGGACCGGAAATACGTAGGCCTAGACATCGGCTGTAATGCGGGGGTAAGACTGAAACAGCTGTCAGACGAAATAGGATGAGTCGGCCGTGATCCGAAATTACAAACGACGCGTGTCTAAATTTAGCAGAGTTATCCCTTTTTCAGAATTGCTCGAAAACTTGGCTGCTTCCGGAAATTCTTCCGGTTTTGTTATAACACGAACGGGCACTACGCCTCTCGTCGTTTCCGTAAATAGAGTCGTAAAATAGGAAAACTTTAATTACTTACTTAAAATACTGAATAATAATGTTTATTAAACAATACTTTTTAAACAAACATGTTACAACAATATCAAATGAACAAAAGAAATATTTATATTATTTATATAAATATCAAGAAAAATTAACAAAATGAGAGAAATGAACGCGTAATAATTCGTACAGTTTATTAGATCTATGATTCAAATTTTGTTGTGTAAACGTAACGTAATTAATAAACAATAAAACATGATGGTGGTTCTACATATGTATGTGTATGTTAGGGGCTGCATGAGTGCCGTAGGTGCAGGTGAATTGCATTTTATTAACGGAATAATGAATCACAAAATGTACTGAAAAAATGGGTTAACTAACCCTATTGAGCATTTGTGGGATTATCTGGAACGAGCAATTTAATTTAGTTAATTCAGTACTTAGAAGGGAAACCCTACTAAATACTAATTATAGATATTAATTTTACAATTATTTGTTGTTTTTATTACAAATGTTTTAATTATTTGTATACTCGATAATGGCAACAGAACTGTACGAATACTTATTGCGCGTTCATTTCTCTCGATATTTATAAATATCTTTTTTTGGTTAATTGATATAGTTCGTTTAAAAAATATTGTTTAATAAATATTATTATTCAGCATTTTAATCGTAATTAGTCACTGTACGAATACTTTTTACACCCACTGCATACCGAGTGTCTCCATAAAATGTAAGCCCGACTGTGGGTTAAAGTCTAGGTTGGGCTCGTCGTCTTTCAAACAGTGAAAAGTAGAAATTAAAATAAAATATACAGGGTGTTCGGCCACCCCTGGGAAAAATTTTAATGGGGGATTCTAGAGGCCAAAATAAGACGAAAATCAAGAATACCAATTTGTTGATGAAGGCTTCGTTAAACAGTTATAGAAACATTTCCGGTCACACAGTATATTTTCGGTAAAGAATTTTTTTCTCGGAAGTGCGTAGGATTTCGAGGGTATGTGTATTGACCAAAAATGATTGTAATTGACCCCCACAAACGAAAATAATTTCTCCAAAACGATTTAAAATTTTTTTTCCCCGTTGAAAAATTTCATACCTTCTCGAATTTTTTTCTAGAAAGTAGGATAGGGTAGGATTTCGGGGGTATATCTATTCACCAAAAATGATTGTAATTGATCCCCGCAACCGAAAATAATTTTTTCAGAATTAATTAAAAATTTTTTTTTTCGTCGAAAAATTTAGGCACCTACCCCCTGTCGATTTTTCTTAAAAATTCCTTTTTCATTTTTAGTAATTTTGTTTGACGTCCTACAGAAAAGTTGTCTAATACTTTTTTGTAGGTACCCATGAGCTCTACTTCAGAAAAAAGTTTCATTGAAATATATTCACAATTGTAAGAGTTATGGCTGTTTGAAAATTGGACCATTTTTATGGGGTTTTTCTCATTTTGCGGGGTCAAGGACCAACTTTTCGAATATTTTTGCGATTTGTACATATTCTCCACTAAAATGCGCGCAGTTTGCTTTTTTAAACATTAAAATCGTCCAATCCATTCAGAAGTTATGACGTTTTAAAGATTCGCATGAAAATTCAAGCAGACATTTCTGGCCTCACATTAGATTTTCGGTAAGGAATTTTTTTCTCGAAAGTGCGTAGGATTTTGGGGGTAAGTCTAATGACCAAAAATAATTATAATTGACCCCCGCAACTGAAAATAATTTTTCTAGAACGATTTGAAATTTTTCTTTTTCATCGAAAAATTTGGGCACCTACCCTCTGTCGATTTTCCTTAAAAATTCGTTTTTGATTTAGAATAATTTCGCTTGATGTTCTACAGAAAAGTTGTTTAATACTTTTTTGTAGGTACTCATGAGCTCTACTTCAGAAAAAAGTTTCATTGAAATATATTCCCTATTGTAAGAGTTATGGCTGTTTGAAAAGTGGACCATTTTTATGGGGTTATTCTCATTTTGCGGGGTCAAGGACCAACTTTTCGAATATTTTTGCGATTTGTACATATTCTCCACTAAAATACGCGTGGTTTGCTTTTTTAAACATTAAAATCGTCCAATCCATTTAGAAGTTATGACGTTTTAAAGATTCGCATGAAAATTCAAGCAGACATTTCTGGCCAGAAATTATATTTTCGGTAAGGAATTTTTTTCTCGAAACTGAGTAGGATTTCGGGGGTATGTCTGTTGACCAAAAATGATTGTAATTGACCCCTGCAACTAAAAATAATTTTTCCAAGACGATTCTAAAGTCTTTTTTTTCACCCAAAACTTTCAGCACTTACTCGAATTTTTTTCTTGAAAGTGGGTAGGATTTCGGAAGTATGTGTATTCACCAAAAATGATTGTAATTGATCCCTGCAATCGAAAATAATTTTTCCAGAACAATTTGAAATTTTTGAATTTAATTGTTAATAACTTTTTAACGAAGCCTCCATCAACAAATTGGTATTCTTGATTTTCGTCTTATTTTGGTCTCTAGAATCCTCTATTAAAATTTTTCCCAGGGGTGGCCAAACACCCTGTATAAGATCGCGTTAGATATAAGGTTACAGCATGTTTCATTAAATTGTAATATTTAAATAGTAAAAATTGCTTGTTACTGCATGTACTTCCTTCCGCGAGCAACTTCAAGAAATCGCAAATTATTATAATGCTTTCAGGATTTAACGTTCGTGTTGCACGATTTTCTCGTAAATGCCACATCGGCCGATCAAGCGGAGATCTCGTTGCTCGGCGTGGACCTCGATCCGATACTGATCGAGCGAGCACGAGAACGGAACCCACGACCGGATCGGATTATTTTCGAGTGCCTCGATTTTGTCACCGATGATTGTAACCATATTTTCGAGGGTTACCTTCACCGTTTCGAGAAGTCATGCTTCGACGTCGTATTCTGTTTCTCCGTTACGATGTGGATCCATTTAAATCACGGGGACAAAGGGCTGGCGGAATTTCTACGGAAAGCTTGTTCCCTCGCGCGGATGATCGTGATCGAGCCTCAACTTTGGAAATGTTACAGAAACGCGTCGAGACGATTAAGGCGATCGAAAGGCGAGGGTTTCCCCTTATTGAAGACTCTCGAGCTCACTGGGGACCCAGCGGCGCACATTGAACGTATATTGACGAATATTTGTAACTTTCGACGAGTGACGGTTACCGCCGACAACGAGTGGAAGCGGAGACTATTAATTTATGAGAGGACGTGAGCAACCACTCTCAAGATTGATGCATTTCCGTAAGTTAATCGACGTCAAACGAATGAATGGAGATCTTTTTATGCGGCCACCACTGAGAGAATATTAATGCCATCGTTAGAATGTGTAGTCCCTGAAGGCATGGCACGGACAAAGGCTATGTATATAACAAAACAGATATTATCATACGGTGACTCAGAGTCAAAATCGGCCGCAAGACGATCTTAGGATTACGACATTGTTACACTAATATTGGGACACTGTAACAAGGCAAGGTAAATGTCTCAACTCGTTCAAGCGTTACTCGCCATAAAATGTGTATAAAATTTTCTTTCTATAGTATAACTATATTTTGTAAGTATATTTTAGTCGGTTAGTATGTATGTTACTTTAATGAGTATGTTTATATCAATTATTATAAATCATTCCTTACCAAGAAAGACTCACACGACAGTCAAAAGCATTTTATATAATACATGAGTTACGAACATGAATTATGTGTATTGATGCAAATAAATGATGGTAATACATGTTTTTGCTTCTATATACAGGGTGTTCGGCTACCCCTGGGAAAAATTTTAATGGGAGATTTTAGAGGCTAAAATAAGACGAAAATCAAGAATACTAATTTGTTGATTGGGGCTTCGTTAAAAAATTATTAACATTTAAAGTTCCGTCTGTAAAACGGGCTATAGAGCTCCATTATTATGCATTGTTTGAATTTTGAATCATTAAAATCCGTAAATCTGTTCAGAAGTTATGATTTTTTAAACATACGAATGTTTTTCATTTTTAATAAATTTGTTTAACGCCGTACGGAAAAGTTGTGTCATACTTTTTTGTAGGTATACATGAGCTTTACTTCAGAAAAAAATTTCATTGAAATATATTGACTACTGTAGGAGTTATGGCTGTTGGGAAATTGCACTATTTTTATGGGGGTTTTCTCACTTTACGGGATCAAAGAACAACTTTTCGAATATTCTTAGCATTTGTACATATTCTTCACCAAAATACGCGTTGTTTGTATTTCAAAACATTAAAATCCTCCAATCTGTTCAGAAGTTATGATGTTTTAAAAATATGCATGAAAATTTCTGGCCATACATTATACTTTCGGATAGGAATTTTTTTCTCGAAAGTGCGTAGGATTTCGGGGATGTGTCTATTCACCAAAAATGATTGTAATTGATCCCTGCAATTAAAAATAATTTTTTCAGAACGATTTGAAATTTTTTGTTTTCGTCGAAAAATTTCAGCACCTACCCCTTGTCGACTTTTCTTAAAAATTCGTTTTTGATTTTTAGTAATTTTGTTTGACGCCCTACAGAAAAGTTGTCTAATACTTTTTTGTAGGTATCTATGAGTTCTACTTCAGAAAAAAGTTTCATTGAAATATATTCACTATTGTAGGAGTTATGGCTGTTTGAAAATTGGACCACTTTTATGGGCTTTTTCTCATTTTGCTGGGTCAAGGATCAACTTTTCGAATATTTTTGGAACATCTACATATTCTCCACTAAAATACGCGTTGTTTGCCTTTTTAAACATTAAAATCGTCCAATCCGCTCAGGAGTTATGACATTTTAAAGATTTGTATGAAATTTCGGGCAAACATTTCTGGCCAGAAATTATATTTTCGGTAACGTATTTTTTTCCCGAAAGTGCGTAGGAATTCGGGGGTATGTGTATTCACCAAAAATGATTGTAATTAACCCTTATAACCGAAAATAATTTTTTTAAACCGATTTGAAATTTTTTAATTTCGCTCAAAAATTTCAATAGCTACTCAAATTTTTTTCTCGAAAGTGGGTAGGATTTCGGGGGTATGTGTATTCACTAAAAATGATTGTAATTGACCTCCGCATCCAAAAATAATTTTTTCAAAATGATTTGAAATTTTTTACTTTAATTTTTTAATAACTTTTTAACGAAGCCTCAATCAATAAATTATTATTCTTGATTTTCATCTTATTTTTGCCTTTAGAATCCCCCCACAAAATTTCTCCCAGGTGTGGCCGAACACCCTGTATATTTAATATGGTAATATTAGAAAAACACATACACACACTGTCATCGTCCTGTATATCATAATATATTTCGAATGTTCAACTTGATTCGGCCGTTGCCAACCGTTCTTCCTAACATGTTTAATGTGTAATAGATATTTAGAGTAATAAACAATTTTAATTATATAATCAGAACAATCTAATTAATATTATTACAAAACACAAAATAAATCACAAATTAGACATATACGAAAGAGATTAATAATAAAATTAAAGCTTTAGCAAAATATATAATATAAACAGCAAACATAAAATATTGAATTAAATTAAGTTAGACCAGAGTTTCTCAAATTTCTCCTACCCATGGTGGAGGATCTAGAAAAACTTAGGGGGAAGGTTCCAATAAACATTCCCAAAAATTATAAATACATATAATAATATTATAAATAATAAAAGCATAACAAATTCTGCGTCTGCCAATATTTATATGATTTATTGTATCTACGATGTTTTACTATCTTAAAAAGGCTATAGTTGATAACCCTATATATTTGTACATTTATATGGGAATGAATCGATAATAGGTTTATTTTTTAAATAGCGCGTAAATTGACAGATTCAGCAATAATATGTTAAGTCAAGAATATGATGGAGGAAGATAATCAGGGGAGAAGAGTCAACAGCCAAAGAAGTGGAAGTTATATGTAATTGTTTAAAGAGAAAGATTCCGAGAACGACGCAAGATGGCAATAGCGTACAAACGTCGGTTCAGCTGATGACGAAGTACGACAACACAAAGTGACATGAACTCTGCGAGTAAGGTAAGCGAAAAGGCAGACGCTGTTGCCGATTTTAGGCAGTTTCCCGCCACATAACACTTAACGGTCGTTTCTCCCCCCCATCGCTCATCTTTCTTTTTCTACGCGAGTCACGTGCTTTAACTCTCGAGTACCCTAGTAATGGAGTCTACAAGCGGTCAGAAGGTTAGGTTATGATCATGTCTAATAAAACATTTTTTTACTATTTTTCTTTTTATTACACAATCATTCGATGTGTCGTGGCACAGTGTGTTTACTTAATTATTCAGCGAACTTGTACGAGAAGAAAAGAGCCAATTGGTGCTAATTATGTGATTGAACGATCGACGAATATTTCATTCCTGTTTCAGGTTGGTGAGATTTTCACCGCAGCCGGGGCAGCATTCAATAAGCTCGGAGAATTAACTATGCAGTTGCACCCCACGACAGACTCACCAGCTGGGTAATTTAACGAGAAACAAATATAATATTGCTTTTGTCGCAAGTAGCAACGACGCGTCTAACGCTTTCGCTTAAATTTACACGACTGCTCTGTCTGCAGAAAAGCGCGGGAAAATGTCACGTGTACCGCTTGTTAACCAATACGAAGCACGAAGCCATATTAGCTTCGTTCGAATGTTTTGAAAATAAATCGATAAGATGTGCAAATAAATTTGGCTAAATTTTTTTATATTGTTTTCTTACAATTAAAAATTATCCAAGACTATTAAAATCGTTTTCTTCGTAAATAATTTATCTTAATTTCAGAATAACTGCGATAAATATTGTTTGTGTTCGTATCTTTGTTTATCTGTTACTGCATGTAGATAAAATATTCTTGATATTCTAACATAGCATTTGTGTTTAAAAATGTGTTGTATCATTGTTGCTTTATTGCAAAAACTACTGGCTGAATTTTTACATAATTTCCTGTGTCGCTTAATCTGTAGTAAATGGACTGACGAGGAAATTGAGATGCTCCGTCACTCGGTAAAGACCTTCAGTGAAGACTTGACCAAAATAAGTGAACACATCAAGGGGCGAACGGTGTAAGTTAAGGCTGCATCGAGCCCACGGTTGTTCCTCAATTTCTCTACGTCAGTCTTGATTCAACGTTAACAGAACAATTTTGCTTTTTAGCTCCCAGATTCGGACAACGTTAAAGAAAAAAGCCTTCGAAGAGGCTGGGGTACCCATCAGGCAACAAATACTCTCTCAACAGTCGTCACAACAGTCGCAAGTATCGAAGCAACAAACAACCGGGAATCAAGGGTTAATGGGAAAATCAGCGGAAGTAACGCTAAACATGTTAAATGCACCAGAATCGGAAGTGGACGTTGAAGGACTACCGGAAGAGTGTCAAGTGAAGCTCGAGTTCGAGGGTGCAACGGAAGAAGTCGCGTCTTAAGTCGAGAGTGATCTTTTGAACTGCGAGTTTTCCAAATCTCGATCTCTAAAGTTAAGATAATTTTCATACAATATATGTTTAGCATTAAGTATTAATAATGTACATTCGATAAATTATGTTTCTCAATAAATTCGTAAAAATGAAGATTTATTTTATACATATCCACTTTACCGACTAACCTACCAAAGTTCTAAATGGTGGCGCCACAGAACAGGAAATCATTGAAAGCGGTCATGGTTGCCAACATTCACTCATGTTCGCCATCATATCTTTTTCTTAAATAGGGATTTTTTCATTAATCCTTTGGTATTCGTATGTTTTGCGGCTTACGTTAGGTTATCGCGTGACGTATAGGATTGACAGATTAGTAATGAGACGACTGACATCGCACCTAAATCGTTGAAGTAGTTAATCGACAGCATTCACGAGCTGATCCCTAGCATATCCTTCTTTTTTTGAATCGACTTGCAACTGAATCATCATAAACAGGGATTGGCTCGTGTGTGTTCGATTAATGTGTAATGACAAGTACGGTGAACTCTAGTGAACGTCGCCAAATTGAGGCACCTGTGGCTGTGTCAGCTGTAAACAATAAAATATAAACTCAATTCAACGTAAACATAACATGGAAGGAGGCATATTAGAAACTCCAGAAACCACACTGGACACATCCGACGATGAAATCGCCTTACAAGGATTCTGCAGCCCTAAAAAGCTACCATTCAGATTTCTTGGACTGGTACTTATGTGTTTGTTAGGTTTTGGTAAGATTGTTACTCCAATGCTATCTTTACAATCTAATCGAATAACCATTGTTTATGTTTGTTTCTTTTTTTTCTCACGTTACAACCTCGTTAACCACATTTACTTTAAGGCACGCTAAATTGTTTATTTTCGAGATAAACGTTAACATTAATATATTTATATAGTATATACTACTTGCTTCAATATATACACAGAAATTCACAGTTTTAGTATTACTACATGTATTGATAGTTAAAAATTTACTATCATCGTAAAAATACGAACAAAACATTCTTTTGTTTGCATGGTATTGTATTGGATAAAGCTTAATCAACAAATAAAATGAACTCACTCTAAGTTGTGAATTTTCTTTAATAATTTATTACTATGTGATAGTATATAACATTGCATATTATATTTAATATTTAATATGTAACACTGATAAAAAGACATTCTATCTTCATCAAATTCGTGAGTTTCTTTTTGTATTCATTATCAATTTTGTATATATAGTTATTTATATCTTTTATTGTTTATTATTTGTTATTTGCAAATTTGAAATTTGTTATATGATTTTCACGAAATATAAAACGAATGTATAAATTATTCCGCTGGACACAAAGAAACATTTTCGGAGAAATATCGCGAAATAATCGTTCTCAATTACGATAAACGTCATATTATTCGTCTTACAGTACTTTGTATGTAATTATAATTTTAATAACTGCACTGGGAAAATCTGACATATATTTGTATCAATAATTTAATCATGCTTTAGTTTCTATTGCATCAAATATCAGTTGTACGGACTTTGTAAATCGTGCTGATGTTCCTTTGGCTTCGGATGTACCCGAGATAAGACATATCATTGGCGTTGGCTGTTATTTCTCAGTAAAAATTCCTTGCCCTCCCTTGTTAACATTTTGATATTGAAATACTGTTAAGGTTCATCTCAGAAAATATGTAATACGAAAAACGCGTGTTTATGCTAAAGTCGTTCGAAGTATGAGTCACGTTTTTCAAGTGTTCTCTAAAGCATGTTTAGATTATCAGATCATTGACCCCATTAAGATGCTTTGTTATTCGAAGGATGAAAATTCATACCTCGTACCGATTAATGCGATTCGATATTTTTTTTCCAGGTTCATTTTTTTGCTTCGACAATCCTAGCGCACTGCAAGATAATTTTAAAACTGACTTGTTGATGTCAACTAGTAGATTTGTTTTACTTTATTCGATATATTCGTGGCCAAATGTGATTTTCTGTTTTATTGGAGGATTTTTATTGGACAGTGTCTTTGGCATACGTTTAGGAGCAATTGTATATATGGGACTTTCTTTAATTGGTCAAATCATATTTGCAACAGGTGCTATGATTAATGTTTTTTGGCTTATGATGCTTGGCCGATTTGTGTTTGGGTATGTTTTTCATGTTTTATATAACTACAATTTATTATTAAATAATAATCTATTGGTAATCCTCGTCAAAATTATTTATTCCAAATACAGAACGTAAATTTTAAAATGTTACAAAAACAAATTGGCGTTTTTAACAATTATTAATAATAATTTTAATGTATCTTTTACAGCATTGGCTCAGAATCATTGGCTGTTGCTCAGAATAATTATGCTGTTCTGTGGTTCAAGGGAAAAGAATTAAACATGGTATTTGGATTGCAATTGAGCTTTGCACGACTTGGATCAACAGTGAATTTTTTAGTCATGGATCCAGTCTATAATTATGTGTCCCAGTATTATAAGGGACCACAATGCATTGGCATAGTACTTTTCCTTGCTGCTATTACTTGTGTGGGTTCTATGATATGTGCGTGTGCTTTAGGTATTATCGATAAGCGCGCGGAAAGATTATTGAGAAGAGGCGAGGGTCAAGAACACAAAGTTGTTAGTCTATCAGATGTTAAGGATTTTAAGCTTATATTTTGGTTAATCACCCTCATCTGTATTGCTTATTACGTGGCAATATTTCCATTTATCACCTTAGGAAAGTAAGTACCATATAATACGGAAGTTTTGTAATTATAGTTTGACTATGTATATTAAATAATCATTTTTTCTAGGGTCTTTTTTGAACGAAAATACGCGTATGAGCCAAAAAATGCAAACACGGTTAATTCTCTTGTGTATCTTATATCAGCTATTGCATCCCCCATGTTGGGGTATGTTGTTGATAAAACTGGGAAGAATGTTTCATGGGTATTTATCAGTGTTCTTACAACTATGGTGGCTCATGCATTACTTGCATTCACATATGTAAATCCTTATATGTGCATGACTCTTATGGGAATAGCATATTCTATGCTTGCCAGTAGTTTATGGCCATTAATTGCTCTTGTCACCCCAGAATATCAGCTTGGTACTGCTTATGGGATGTAAGTAAAACTAACTAGGAGAGTGCAAGTCTTATCAGTTCTTATCAGTTGTAACATAAATAGTTCGTATAAACGTAATATGAGAACTTTGACAAAGTTTTCAACTAAATCTATGACCCACAGGACTTGCACTCTCCTGGTAAGTTCATTTCTCTTAACGTATAGAGGTTCAAGCATAATATATTTAAGGTTTCCTGCAATACATAATGTTATAATACCTTCTATTTGCAGTGCACAATCTGTACAAAATCTAGGTTTGGCTGTAGTTACAATTTTAGCTGGTATAATTGTCGACCGGGGCGGCTATTTTATGCTTGAAATGTTTTTCTTGGGTTGGCTATGGAGTATGTTTTCTAATTTTTGTATATATACTAAATATTATAATAGAGATACATGTATGCGCAAAGTTTAATAATTAACGTATTTTGAATAGTTTCCTTGATACTTTCTGGTGCAATCTGGGTATCAGATATGACCTTAAGCGGTGGTTACTTGAATATGACACCGGGTCAAAGAGAGAAATATGAGGAAATTCGTCGCACACCTGAAAGTCTTGAGAGGACGAAATTACTATCTCCGGAATCTACTTCGGATTTGTCGACTGACGATCTGTTGCAACCACAGTCTGACATTAGCATTAGAAATCGTTACCTGTCTCGTATTGGTGCAATGGTAATTTTTTAGTTTTCAAATTGTTAAATATGTTAATGTAATTTAAATAGCGTTTCTAACTAATTATGTAACTGAATATATAAATTATATAACCATTTTTTTTCTTATGCTTTCAGATACCTCCTTCTGCGAAAGCGCAGATTCACCGACCATTGCGATGATACATTCCATTTAGCTACAAATTCAGAATATAAATAGCTATTTTCGTTTGAAATATCATTAAAAAATTGCTCACTGTGTCTTCCTCTTACACAGCATTAATCTGTGATAATTTCTTAATCGATATATTTAAAACCAATTATAATTCATTTTTAACTGATCGACAAGCAATTTTTTTTATTAATAGATTAATCTGTTGACAACTGACAAATAACAGATATATTATTTGTTTCATATTAACTGTAGTAGTAAAGTTTAATAATAATCCAATTTTACTAATCATTATGCAGGAACATGTTTATAATATAAATAAATCAAGAATTATTTTCTATCTTCTATTTGAAAAAAAAAACACGCATAGATACTAAATTAATTATTATTATGTAAGATCTCTAATATGTTGTAATATATCACTGTATTTAAATGTACATTTTAGTGTGTGGTTAAATCAAAATAAGAACCATTTAATTTCTTTGCATTATTTTATACCCGAAGATATTACTTTAATATACAGTTGCATATGCATTCTGGTATTCTGTTACATAAAAGAATTATAGCAGGAATTGACTTGATACATAAAAGTAAGATAAAAAGTACATTTTGTGTTATAATAATTGTAGTTGTAGAGAATGTACATACAAAGCAATTTGATATTACTGTACTGTGTTTCCATGTTATTTAAGGGTCATGAGGTCAAGCTAATTCGTAAACACTATCAAAAAACAAATAAGATTATTATAACAAAATATACTACAAGTTGTAAACAAGGTCAAATAAGGCATAGTTTTCATGCACCCTTTTTTCTTATTTTTATGTCCTGAATCAATTTCTGCCATATTTCCTACACGTACCAGAACAGCCTGTATATTAGCATATAAATTTTGCATTTACAAGATTAATATGTTCCTTCATCATGAAATGAAATTAAAGTATTTTTATCGCACGAATGCATGATAAACGATGTCATAGCAAACAAATTAACATTTAAAAGACTTTCAATATAATTTGTTTGATGGAGATAACATGGACGTATACATTCATTTGTCGCGAGATTTAAAAAATGTGATCACGTGTTTCTCATAATGCTATAAACAAAACAATTATTCCTATCGTACAACGATTGTTTCACTTAATTATAAAAAAAAACAGGCAGACTAATCGAAAAAGAAACATTACTATCACGGTCGTATAAAGTATGTTTGTTATATTCAGAAAGAAAAATGGCAAACAAATAACCTAAATTGGTGATCCTACGCCATTGGCTACTGTTTGCGTCTGTCAAAGCGCTTATTTGTACACAGCTATAGTGTGCAACACGTGCGTGCTCGTGGACACAGTTACCGTTGGTAAGTTCGCCGTTTGTGCTAGAATTACAGGCGACATGGGCGTCCACGACAACACAGATTCGAAGTACAATGTTATAGGTACTTCCAGCTTTTCAAAATTAGCACCAAAACGCCCTACTACCGTCGTGTTTAACGAGAGTCCCAGCAAAATTCAAAAACACGAGGATAGTCAAAATGTTCAGACAGAAAATGTGGATAGAGGAAACGTTAATTTACAACAACAAAGGAAATCGTTACCAGTTTACAGGCTTCGTAAGCGGTAAGTGCTGCATCAATTTCTTTTGTTTCTTGATTAAGTTTTGCTGCTATTTTGTCCTGCGAAGAACATTCACGACGTACTCGAAACGTAATGTAAAACAAAATGGAGAATCATCGACTGTGCGTGATTAATCATTCAGTCACTCACCGTATAGATGACGCCACTGTATTCAAAGCGCGCGTATTGTAAATATTTAAAAAATCTTTTGATAAATTCGTTGTTTCGGGATTTAAATCTAATATGATAAATAATATTTATATTTTATATTAGTATTTCTGCTTATGAAGAACGTTGTGTTTTGAGCAACAGACGATTTCTTGTAATGTAGAATAAAATTAAGATGAACAATTTTTTTTTATGAAGCACATTGAAAGAATTTTTAATGAATTATCGCACTTAAAATGACATTTGTTAATATTTCAAGTTGATAATTGTCATATCAATGCAGAGAATTTTAAAAGTCATCACAAGTACAATAAAATAAAAATGTTGTACTAAATTGCTTAGGTTTTCTTTTCATTTTTTACACGTGTTTAATTTTATTAATACTTTAACGTCCTTTATGATTAATTATAGGATACATTTATTTTGTTATGGATATAAATAAAAGATACTTCCAGTTGTCTTAGGAAAACTGAAATATGTTTTTTTAGCTTGGAGTGGTAGCACAGTTCTAAAGTTTTAAACTACTTTTTTTTTATCACCTTGCATATCAACTCTAAGATTCTAATAAGTAGCTCATCAAAAATTATGAGATTTACACAGTAGCTTAAGTACTCTTCAAAGATAATCATTGCAATAGACAAATGAAGACAAACTTTGGAATTAAGTAAGAGAAGATAGGATAGATATAGTGAGTTCAATAAAAGAGTTGTGAGAGAGAAAACCGACACCCGAGAAAGGAGATATTCTCCAAGTAAGATCCTAAGAACCCAAGTTGGCCTGAAGTAATACGATAAGCAGTTCCGGATCAACTTGGTGGAAAACAACCAAAGAGGTAGCAAAGACAAAAATAAAAGGGTAATCGTCTGAATAGTCTGTTAGATAGAATATTTAGAAATTGTTGTGTATAAGAGTTGTACGTATTTGATCACCAGGTGCAAACATTAACAATTATTGCGTTTTGTTCCGAATCTTTAAAGAATTTATCGATGTACGGCTATACTAGCAGATCCTGCCATCGATGCCTTTAGATCGATCTCTGCGGCGAAGAACATAAATCATTTAGTTACTAAATTGCTATTAAAGGTTTGAACAGTCACTATGGTTCGGAGAACTCGTAGCAAACGCGATACAAGGCGAATCTTCGCGTTATAATACAAAATCACAAAAAGAAATAACCGTAGGAAGGAGTAGAAAAATTAGTTAATTGATTCGTAATTCATAATTTTTGTTCTTCATGATCAAATACGTACACCTTTTATTCTTGTTTCAAATTTTTTTGAAGAATCTGGTTTTAAAAATGTATATCCAAACTCTTTATTTGTTTCCTATTTTCTTGGTTCACGAAAATGGTAAACACCTTTAAACGCGTCGTTTTAACTAGTTTCCGTAATATCTCAAAATCGACTTGACCGATTGGGACAAAATTTGGTGTATGTCAAAGTGTTGTCATTTTTTTCTTTTACTTCAGTACTTGTTATAACGAAACTCGTTCTAATTAAAAATCTCTTTTCATTATTCTGTCTTTCGAAGTCATGAACGTCTTATTTCCGATTCGATTAATTCCAGAACGTAATCTTTTCGACTTGATTGATTGCAGACTACTCGAGGAGATTCGGAGGAACAGTACCCTGATCATTATCGGCGAGACTGGCAGCGGGAAGACGACGCAAATTCCTCAATTACTTCTCTCTTGCGGAATCGCTGGTACAACCGGTTGCATCGGTATCACGCAACCCAGAAGGGTGGCCGCTGTGAGCGTGGCGCGGAGGGTGGCCCAGGAACAGGGCGTGGAGACGGGTAAATTGGTCGGTTACTGCGTGCGTTTCGAGGACGTCACATCGTCGCAAACGAGAATCAAGTATCTCACCGATGGAATGATGGTCCGGGAGGCGATGACCGACGAAATTCTATCGGATTATTCCGTGGTGATTCTCGACGAGGCTCACGAGAGATCGGTGCAAACTGACGTGTTGCTCGGGGTGGCACGGCGGGCGCAGAATTTACGAAAGCTTAAGAACCTGCCGCCGTTGAAGCTGCTCGTGATGTCAGCGACGATGGACGTCGATAAGTTCGCCAAGTATTTTCAAGCACCGACGGTGTACTTAGAGGGTCGTCAGCATCCCGTGAAGATTTATCACGCCGTCAAGTCGCAAGAAGATTATGCGTTCTCTGCCCTTGTTACCGCCTTTCAGATTCATCGTGATAATCCTGCCAAGTAAGCGGGACTTTTATCTACCTTCTCCCTTCCGTTTTCATTTTATTTTTTATTACCCGTTGTCTATGGCTGCGTCGAGCCAGTCGAATGGGTTGTTAAAGATCTCAATAGTAACGCGTTGAACGTCGAGCTAATATCGTTTTATTGAAATGAAAAATATGGAATTTTGTATCGGTTAAAAGATTGTTGGATTTATGTATCGTTGCTTTTATCGCGTTTTAGTGGAAAGATGTTCGAATGCAAACGGGAAACTAGGTCGAAGAGAAGAAAACGATTTCTGAATGTTTCTGTCTTTTATCCAGCGAGGACATTCTGGTCTTTTTAACCGGTCAGGAAGAAATAGAAGCTGCAGTCGCGAGCGCAAGACAAGTAGCTAAACAGTTGGATGGACAGGGATGCCCACCGTTAAAGGTTTTTCCATTGTATTCGGCTTTGCCGACGCATCAGCAATTGGAAGCCTTTAAACCATCCGCAACGGGAATGCGGAAACTTGTCGTATCTACCAACGTAGCCGAAACGTCTGTTACCATCGGTGGTAAGTTACGATTACGTTAATCCCCGTGACTTTTGTAAGATTATCCATTGACAATGATAAATCGCTGCAGCGCGAGTCCTTGACTTACGCGGTTAATTAGCTCCGGAGTTTTCCGCGTAAGTCGAGTACCGTATAAATCAAATTACAGTCGAAGTTAGAAAAGATTCAATAAGAGATATTTGCTCAGCCCCGATTACAAGGTATGCGTTAATTATTTCTTTTTTATTCGTGACCCTTTCGATGAACATCGATACCCATACGTTAAGATTCACTTTACAAGAAATATGAAACTTAATTAAATAGAAGGATCATTAATTTATTTTTCATATTACGTTGGCTATGTGCTCTTTCATAGAGTAAACTTGCATCTTTCAAAATTGTTTTATTACATACAGTTAATCCCATAAGTATTCGTACCCTCATTACTTATGGGAGAAATTTATTGAAATCAAACGATGCATGTAAGATTTTGCTATAAACTTTTTGCTATGAATGAACACATGTATAAAGTTTATTTATATTAAATTATAACAATATTGATTAACCAATAACAAAAATATATCGATTTTATTCTAAGTAGTACGTAATGACAGTCCACAAAAGTATTCGTATCATTCTTAGCAAATATCACTTCAAAACTGGTAGGAAGTATGAAAAATCGATTAAACAATCTAATAAAGCATAAAGGTGGACCCACAAAATACTAGAAAATTAATACAAAGTAAAAAAGTTACTATAATATGCGATTTTTTGACAAAATCTACACTAGTACGAATACATTTGTGGATTGCTTTTATGTATTATGCAGAGTAAAATCAATATATTTTTGTTATTAGTTAATCAGTTCTGTTATAATTTGGTATAAATAAACTTTATAGATGTGTACATTTATAATAAAAAATTTATTGCAAAACTTTAAGTGCATCCTTTGATTTTAACAAATTTTTCTTACAAGTAACGAGGGTACGAATACTTATGGGACTGTTTGTAGTTGTAATTTTGGTTTCTCCGGACCAATTTTACTTGCCTTGTAACGGGGTTTAAAAAGCATATTTGACAATTTGTCATTTTCGTGCTTTGATTCAAAATTTGTTGAAAAGAATGCGTCCGCCGACGCAGTTTATGCGCGAAAGATAGTTTTTCGGTCCGGGCTCGTTTTCGAACGGGTTAATTCGGGAAATTGTCCGTTGGTAAGGGGTCGATTTCATTTTCCGCGTGCGCCGCAATCTGTTAATATCCCAGCCGTAAACCGGGTTACTCGTTCGCGACAGGGTTGATTGCTCGGCTCGTTTTCGTGATTACGTTCCGCGAGGAGGTTCGTGGCGGTCGGCGTACACAGACGTTCTCGATGAAATTACACAGGAATTCGACATGTGATCGACACCGGAGTGGTCAAAGCGAGGACTCATCACCCGACTACGGGATTGGACGTACTCAGGGTGGAAAAAGTCTCAAAGGCACAGGCCTGGCAGAGGACGGGCAGAGCCGGCCGAGAAGCGCCAGGAAAATGTTACAGAACCTACACGAAAGAAGAATTTGAGAGGATGAAGGAAATGCCGGTGCCCGAGATACAAAGGTGTGCCCTCGCGGGAGTAGCGCTCCAGCTGCTTGCTATCGGGGTAGATATCACTACCTTTGATTTTATGGACAAACCGCCAAAGGAAGCCGTCGATGTCGCAGTGACCTGCTTGGAAAACCTCGGCGCCGTTAAAGGTGAGCATGATTATGTTTCGGAGGGAAAGTATTGACCGCTCGGATCGTTCGACCATGATTCGAGACCTTTTTCTATTTGTTCAGTGGGTTCCTTCGCCGATCGAACCGTTCAGACTATCGAAAGATTGATTCTCTCTAACAAGAAGATTCAGGAATAGTCGGTTCGCGGATTTCAATCAATTCTTTTCTTCTTCTTTTTACGAATGTATCAATCGCCTACAGCCACATACAGCCCCATTTAAATCGAACATCTAAGTTATTTCCGCTGCTACCGACGGTAAAAAGAAACGATTGAAGGGGATTGAACAAATGGTTTCGAGTAAAAAGTCTCCGTTTCGTGTGTATTTAAATACACGCGTACCAAACCCGCTGTAATTCTAGATTTACCAAAAAAAAAAGTTGATAAAAATCGATCATACGTCTGCAGTGACCCGATTTTGTAATACGGATATTTGGAAACCGGCTGCATTTTATAATCAGACCACTGCAACAAATATATCTAGATTTAACCGGTCAAAAACAAACACTGAAAATATTACGAAAGTGAAATATAAATACGAGGGTGAATATTATTTTTGAAGTATGTATTTGGGAAATAACAGCAGAATCGAGATGCAAACTAATTCTTTTTATAATCAGACCACTGCAACAAATACAGGGTGTTCGGCCTCCCCTGGGAAAAATTGTAATGAGGGATTCTAGAGGCCAAAATAGGACGAAAATGAAAAATACCAATTTGTTAATGGAGGCTTCGTTAACAAATTATTAACGTTTAAAGTTCTGCATGTATTGAATTTTTTTCTCGAAAATGCGCTGGATTTCGAAGGTATATGTATTCACCAAAAATGATTGCAATTGACCCTCGTAACCGAAAATAATTTTTTCAGAATGATTTGAAAAATTTTTTTTTCGTCGAAACATTTAGGCACCTACCCCCTGCCGATTTTTCTTAAATATTCCTTTTTCATTTTTAGTAATTTTGTTTGACGTCCTACAGAAAAGTTCTCTAATACTTTTTTGTAGGTACCCATGAGCTCTACTTTAGAAAAAAGTTTCATTGAAATATATTTACAATTGTAGGAGTTACGGTTGTTTGAAAATTGGACCATTTTTATGGGATTATTCTCATTTTAGGGGGTCAAGGACCAACTTTTCGAATATTTTTGCGATTTATACATATTCTCCGCCAAAATACGCGTATTTTGCTTTTTTAAACATTAAAATCGTCCAATCCGTTCAGGAGTTATGACGTTTTAAAGATTTGCATGAAATTTTGGGCTAACATTTCTGGCCAGTAATTATATTTTCGGTAAGGAATTTTTTTCTCGAAAATGCGTAGGATTTTGGGGGTATGTGTAATGATACTAAATGATTGTAACCGAACTCGGCAACCGAAAATAATTTTTTTAGAACGATTTGAAATTTTTTAATTTCGTCGAAAAATTTGTCCACTTATTGAATTTTTTTCTCGGCATTGGGTAGGATTTCGAGGATATGTCTATTCACCAAAAATGATTGTAATTGACCCCCGCAACTGAAAATAATTTTTTTAGAACGATTTGAAAAATTTTTTTTTCGTCGAAACATTTAGGCACCTACCCCCTCTCGATTTTTCTTAAAAATTCCTTTTTCATTTTTAGTAATTTTGTTTGACGTCCTACAGAAAAGTTCTCTAATACTTTTTTGTAGGTACCCATGAGCTCTACTTCAGAAAAAAGTTTCATTGAAATATATTCACAATTGTAGGAGTTATGGTTGTTTGAAAATTGGACCATTTTTATGGGGTTTTCCTCATTTTGCGGGGTCAAGGACCAACTTTTCGAATATTTTTGCGATTTATACATATTCTCCACCAAAATACGCGTATTTTGCTTTTTGAAACATTAAAATCGTCCAATCCGTTCAGGAGTTATGACGTTTTAAAGATTTGCATGAAATTTTGGGCTAATATTTCTGGCTAGTAATTATATTTTCGGTAAGGAATTTTTTTCTCGAAAATGCGTAGGAATTCGGGGGTATGTGTATTCACCAAAAATGATTGTAATTAACCCTTATAACCGAAAATAATTTTTTTAAAACGATTCAAAATTTTTTAATTTCGCTCAAAAATTTCAATACCTACTCGAATTTTTTTCTCGAAAGTGGGTAGGATTTCGGGGGTATGTGTATTGAACTAAAATGATTATAATTGACCTCCGCACCCAAAAATAATTTTTTTAGAATGATTTGAAATTTTTTACTTTAATTTTTTAATAACTTTTTAACGAAGCCTCAATCAAGAAATTGATATTCTTGATTTTCGTCTTATTTTGGCCTCTAGAATCTCCCATCAAAATTTTTCCCAAGGGTGGCCAAATACACTGTATAGCTAGATTTAACTTAACCGTTCAAAAACAAACATTGAATGTAATATGAAAGTGAAATATAGAGATACGAGGGTGAATCTTATTTTTGAAGTATGTATTTGGGAAATAACAGCAGAATCAAGATGCAAACTAATTCTTTTAATATAACTATTGCAAATAGTCTCAGCCTGAAATTAATTTTGTGTTACTATTTAGGTCTTGAGCAGCTTTCGAGCTGAGCTATATGTCCAAATGTCAAGTACCATAAGATCAATCTTCATCGATTTTGAGCTTTCAAGCGTCCTAGAATCTGTATGATTTTCAATAGCTTCTCTTAATCTCATTTTGTTCAGACCATGTTTCGTCGTCGACTTACAGAACGCAATGCCTATAGCGCAATAGCGCAAAATACTTTCTTCTTAATTTAGTCTTTTGAGTAAAATAGTGTAACAGAATGAAGAAAGTAGTATGATTGCAGTGTGCAGGTTCTCTAAACGGAGATATAATTAAGGTACGGATTATAACTTTTTAACTGTTAGAAAAATATTGTGTTAGATTTTAAAGAAGCCTCGAACTAAGATCTTTTGGAAGCAAGATTTTGTATAGTAAAGTAGAAGAGATTTAAGGCGACAATCTATCGTTTCAAATAAAATTAACAGAAACAAGTATACGTCAATGTTAATAATAAATAATAAATACGCTGAAGTGGAATAGCTGCAGGTGCAAGAAACGCGCGGAGTGCGAAGGGTCGAGTTAATTAAATTTAACTTAAAGAAAGAAATTAGTACTGTCGATGGATCTTCTCCAACGAGAAAGGGACTCGGATTAAGATCCAACGAAAAGTGCAAACTCGGTCGCCAAAAGGAATAAGAACAATCGAGGTCAATCGATTTATTTTTCTTCGATTCACGGTGTTGGTATGCTGTGTTGCCGTATCAGACAAAAGTTTCTCGTTTGATTTTCACGCGAATAGGTTCTCCGCCGCAGCTGACTACACTTGGTAGAACGATGTCCTTATTCCCATTGGATCCAAGATTCACTAAAGTGATTCTTGCGTCGGTGGAGCATCAGTGCCTCGAGGAAGCGCTTACAGTCATTGCGTTATTGTCAGGAGAATCTGTATTTACCGATCCACCTGCTAAGAGACAACAAGCTTACGTTGCTAGAGCAAGGTATTTATTTTATAAGATACTGATTTCTCATCATTTCACGGTTGAATCTTAAAATCTGGTTCAGATACTGAGCCTCTAACAGAGGCGTATTTGAATAATTAAACAAGTATAGTAAGGTGTTATTTTTATATCTCATTTCTTTAAAGTATAGGCATTATATTACCCCGAGCACATGTCCTAAAGTACCTAAACAAGATAGATGTCGTTTGAACAGTCGTAAAATTGCATCGCCCTCAATTATTGTTTGTTAAATCTACGTCAACGTGAACGTACGCACGAGTACAAAAATTTGTGTTTAAGAAAAAGAGAGGGAAAAGTATTTGTTTAATTACAAAAGTATTGAAAAAGAATTGATACGGTAACTGCTGGTTGCTAGTAATTTATATTTTGGTAATGATTTCCACGCGATAAAAAAAAATGTCGCAATTTCGGCGCGGCGCGAACGACGATTCGGTGGAAGATCCAAATCGAGCGTGTTTCAAACATTCGAGGATCCGTTTGAAAAGCAGTTTTTAATCGACCGTTTCCATAAACAACTATCAGTACTAAACAGCGAGCCTTCGAGAATTCGTGGTCTTTCAGTAGTCTCGAAAGTCACATCGTTTAAAAATCTGCAGAATCTGGAGCAGTGTACCCCGGTATTCTTTTTAAACGTGAAATGGTCCGAAGCGTGATCGATACTTGTAGCTTGTTACGTGGCACGTTGCCGGTGTTTCGTTCGTTCCAGATTTGCTTCACCCGAGGGAGACCATGTCACGTTGCTGAACGTTTTTCGCGCATACATGAACACGAAGCAGAGGAAGGTCTGGTGTCACGAGAACTTTCTGCATCATAGAAATCTGGAGTACGCCGCCGAGGTGCGACAGCAGCTCGCCGCATTGGCGAAACGCGCGAATTTAGAGAAGACGAGCTGCGGTACGAATACAGAGCAACTGAGAAAGGCGCTTCTCGAGGGCCTCTGTGACAATCTAGCGGAATTGCAGAGGGATCAAACTTACGTCACCGTGAGTATTCGATTATTAAATTACCGATACAAACGGACCTGTGTTTTCGAACCGAAATTCTACAGGAAAACCGTAAACTAAATCAATTTCTTTTCTTGTAACATTGTTATTCATTCATTAACGGGAGAAACCCTTTAGAGCAAAAAGAAATTTATACGTAAGGAAGAATAAAATAAAAATGATACAAGAGAAAATTTTATCGTTTTAAAATTTTTTAAAGCAAAATAATTAATGTACAATACGTTGCAAAGATAGTTTTAAGTTTAATCATATTTGTTTTTGTATGTACGGAGCTATCAATCATTCTATTTATGCAATTTTGAGATCCATATGTTGTGCGGTGATTTGCAGATTTTTTTGATATTTTGATGGTACATACAAGGAGAACGATTGAATAATTGCTGAACATGAAATACGATCTTTGATTACATATATCTATTATGCAATGTTTGAAAATTTGTATTGTTAAGTGAGCCGTCATAATTATGCGAATCGAAATTTATAGTATGGAGATTTATCAAAACACAATAGAGAATTTTTAGTGTATCAGTGTTGTCAAAGAATTTGCAAGATCTGTGAATAAGTCTCAGAGAGCTGAGACTATGTGAATTAATTCTTTCATAATATGCATTGAAAGATAAGTTAGTATGGAAAGTAATACAACAGACGAGATATACGAGTAGACCTTAATCATTTTTGGTTATTAGACATACCCCCCAATTCCTACGAATTTTCGAGAAAAAATTCCTTACCGAAAATATAATTACTGGCCAGAAATGTTAGCCCGAAATTTCATGCGAATCTTTAAAACGTCATAACTCCTGAACGGATTGGACGATTTTAATGTTTAAAAAAGCAAACTACGCGTATTTTGGTGGAGAATATGTACAAATCGCAAAAATATTCGAAAAGTTGATCCTTGACCACGCAAAATGAGAAAAAGCCCATAAAAATGAACCAATTTTTAAACAGCCATAACTCCTACAATAGTGAATATATTTCAATGAAACTTTTTTCTGAAGTAGAGCTCATAGATACCTACAAAAAGGTATTAGACAACTTTTCTTTAGGGCGTCAAACAAAATTACTAAAAATAAAAAAGGAATTTTTAAGAAAAATCGACAGGGGTAGCTGCTGAAATTTTTCGACGAAATTAAAAAGTTTCAAATCATTCTGGAAAAATTACTTTCGGTTATAGGGGTCAATTACAATCATTTTTAGTGAATACACATACTCCCGAAATCCTACGCACTTTTGAGAAAAAAATTCTTTACCAAAAATATAATGTGTGACCAGAAGAAATGTTTCCCCGAAATTTCAATATAAAAAAAATCATAACTTATGAACGGGTTGAAAAATTTTAGTGTTTCAAAATGCAAACAACGCGTATTGTGAAATGATATTAATCGATTGATACCCAATTCTGGACCGTACAGCTTTCATTTCGTTAAAAAACAATAAAATTTTTGTAATTTTATTTTCTGTTTCATTTCCTTTGGTGTTTGTAACGTTGTGCGTGACACAAAAATGTGTAAGATCTACTCGTCTGTGGTAATACCGAGGTATTTAACATGACTAAGTGTGGTCACTAAAATACCATTTAGACTATAATTATAAACTAGGTTATTTTTCTTATTTCTAAGTCTAACAATACAACATATTGTTCAAGAAACGAAATTACAGAAAGTTTTGCTGTAATTACTCGCTGTGGTAGTACTTTTTACTCTCACTGTACGTAACGTCGAGTTCACAGTGGTTTAAAGCATGCAATTTTTTGTCAGTTTTCTTTAATTAAAAGAAGACGATTTCGAGAGGGTCAATCGTCTACCGTTAAGGAGCGTACGTTCATTATACGTTGACAAAAAGGAGGGTGCAAATAGTTTACACTGCATAGAATACGTGACGTTTTTGAAGACTGTTAGCGTTATTTTGTTGTCATGCCGGGAATTCGAAGCTTAAACAAATTTTGCCGGATATAGGACGCAGTTTAAGCAAGTTTTCTCTCAGCGAGTGAGTAACGAGAATTTTGGAGTAATTGGATTGTACGTCTGTGTAGGTGAGCACGAAGCAGCCGGTAGCTATACATCCTTCGTCGACGTTACACGGTACCAAGCCACCGCTAATATTGTTCACGGAGGTCGTAGCCACTGGAAGATGTTATCTTCGTGGTTTGTCTGTCATCGAGTCCTCGTGGTTGACTGAAAAAGGCCTCAATATTGGGAAACACGACTAAGGACGCCTTTTTCTCATGGGACAAACGGTCCCTGACAAATGTTACTGCAAAAATGGTAACAATTTCTAATCTCATCGTTCGCTTTTTACAAGATCGTTGTAATTGCGTGGATTCATGCAGCATGTTTTTATAATCTGTACAGTTCTTGAATAAAAACTTTTATTATCTCGTTGGGCATCACATCTGTTCTCCAATTACGATTGCTCTTTCCTTTCTACCAATCATTCCTTTATTCCATTTTTTAGCAATTGCAGTCATTCAACTTCGAGAGAGACTCTGGTTATTTAAGGTACACTCTCTAAAACTTTAATCATTGTGTAAACGTATTATCTTCAACAAGTTATGCATGATGGAACACGTATAAACACACAGATAAATACAGACAAAACGACATCACACTCGAGCTTTATTGCCACGGTCTTTAGTATTTCTACAGCTAATTAATTATTTCTTTGTAAGTTTATTATTACGGGAATTACAAAGGAAATTAATAGAAGTTACAAAGTATAACACAATTTGCTGAAAAATGCCGACGACTACGGAACGAAGAAGAGCTAGAAGCTATAACTTAATTAAAAAAGAAGAACAAAAAATCCTTCGTCGAGATAATGAAAGCGTAATTATTCGCAGACTTGTATATGTCCGCCACTGTATATTCATTCCTCTTGTCCTGGACGAGCTAAAGCGTACACAGACATTTGGCCACGTTCCGAAGTCGTTAGCAGGGCGCGTCGATTAATCATAGGTGCAGCAACGCGGATGTCTTTATCGTTGTTTGTATGCACATGTAACGAACAGGAGACAACGAGGATACACAACGATTCAGGAAATATACAAATTGGCCTCTTTCCGAATCGATTAATTATGAAGACAAATAATTCGCCGGTCTGTTATATGAACGCGCCAAGTTTTTAAAATTGTAATCGTGTTCCCTATCGTTCACGATCCAGATGATTGTGGCTGACCTATGTCGACCAGGAAAACGGTTAATTAACACTATGCAAACGGTTTGTTTGACGAGAACGAGCAGATAGGGCACGGTCGTCGTTCGGTTCAGCGCGTGTCACCACAACAGGTGGGTACCTCGAGAGAATGGCATCGCAATTTCATGTAAATAGTCCTACTATTTTCGGTATAGTGCTATGCAATTAAACGTTGGTTGTATGATTTCCGGTTCCGCAGCATGGCGAAACAGTCGAAATTGTGAATTTTCAGCAGTAGTCAATTAGGACGTTGCGGAAATACACTGGACAGTCGTGCAAGCTATTCCACGAAACGTGAATATAATTTTAGAACCGCATTCGATATGAAAACTGATTTTAAAAGGATTTTAGACATTATCACATCTTTATAAATGCCATCGTGACCTAGTTGACACTCATAGTTATCGTTCAAATAATTCGAAGGGGATAAGAAACACACGTTTCTCAGCAATTTCACGAAGCTGTCGAAATCTCAAAGTCATTTCTTGAATCATTTCTTTCCATTGTCGTCTTCAACGAAAATAGATAAATCGCGCCTCTAGTTACGCTACTGCCGTAAACCTCCCTATCTTGTATCCCCCTTTGCGGTATTAAGCCATAAATTAAAATGGACGATCCACCGAGCGTCTCTCAATTAACTAAGGAGGACTGCGGAATTTAATACCGGTAGCAAGGGCGACGTTTGATGGAAAAAAATCAAAAGCAGGAGCAACGGATATGAGAATCTCTCGATGAAGAATGATGAAAAATAATACGATTATCGAGCATTCCCGTAGATCTAGAACAGCTACGAGCGGCTCGTCAAGGTGGAGGATCTTATAGAAGGAACGTGTCTGAGAACAAAGGGGGATGTTTCCCGGTAAATGGGCTGACGAGTAGACGACGAGGCGTAATACGCCGAGCAAAGTCGAGAGAGAACCTTACACGATGAAGGTTGCTGATACGGTTAATACCACGCGACATCCAGGAATGCGATTTTCCTCGAGACGAGAAGCCCGGGGAGCAGCTATTTCGAACAACGACGAAAGCGTAAGAGGCGAGAACGAACGATAACTCGATAGAACTAACGCGTGAATGCGCGGCTGACGTGCACCAGAAATAATTCGACGACGGCTTAATACGGATAATTGTAGCGCGAGCTTGTATTTTCTCCCTTGTGTGGCTCTAGGTGAATCTATACCCCTGGGATGACGCTTACAAGGGAAGGTCACAACCTGGACGGGCGATTTTTAAACAAGAATGGACCAAAAATGTCGGCTAGTAATTATGCAAATATCCTGCATACAAATTTAAATTCATTTTCAAATAATAAACAATTTATAATCCAGCTTTATCGTTCACCAGTCGTATAATCAATACGAATTGCTGAAACTTCTTCGCGCGCATAGAGTCAAAGCTGATTTCAAAATGAAGATAGAAGACAACATAAATAATAATAGTTGAGATATTCAATGGATAGAGGATAAAACCCCCTTTAAAATGAAACTCGTTTCAAGTCGATAGCGTAATTAGTTTCGGAGATATAAGGGTTTGAAGCATTTGTTTACTTTTCATTGTGATGTTTTCAAAAATGATTTGACTTCACTAATTTTTTCGCGCAAAAAATTCTCGATGGACCGATTGAACTATACGTTGGCCTTATTAGCCATCTATTATTCGAAGAAGGTTTTTATCCGCTTCTGTAGTTAGTACAGACGTATAAATCGATACGACTGTCGTTACAATTCGTACGATAAATCTGTATATGTATATCGACTTCGCGATGACAAAGTATCTATTCTATTGCGACTGACGCTTCTGTATTCAATGTAGCATTTCGACATTAGGAATTAATTTTATGATTGAGTTAGTATAGCGCCTGAATTGCCATTAAAATTTCATAGAAGATGGTATCAAATCAAAATTGATACATTATGGATATTCGATTAAAGTTTGTTTAATTAATGTTACGAGTACTTTGATTTCGAATGTGAAAAATAACTTTGCATCGTCTTTGAAACATCCGCTTTCCATCGATTCGCAGTATTTTCGAGTTAACCCTAGGACTAAACAAGTTTCTTGAAGCCCATTTACGTTGTTGTAATGTATTTTATAAGCAATATTAGTTTTTTATACTAGTAAAAAAATATTAACAAAATAGAAATAATAGAAATATCCTAATTTTTTAATAAATTTTATCTTATAAATAACTTGCAATTATTTAAAGTAAATTATGTAAAGTTATATTGTATAATATTAACAAATTTTGTTTAATATTTTTCCTGACAAATGGAAAACCAGAGTAGTATATTCCATATTCAAGTCTGGGAATCCTGCTGATATCAGAAACTATACACCTAGTTGCAAATTGGATATTATCCTAAGAATTTTTGAGATTCTTGTTGATGCTGTAACTCTGATCAATTTGGGCCTTTGTCTAAGTGGGACATAAATAACAGATTGAATAGGTGCAACATAGATTCCTAAGATTTACATCCCATAAGCTGGACTGTTACAAGAGTATTTACAACCCTGACTATGAGCCTGTTCAATGTATTCTAAATCTGAAATCTTTTGAATTTAAGAGATTTGTAGCTGACATTCTGTTTCTTTTTAAAAATATTAATGCTCTTGTACCCTGTCTACAACTGTTATCCTGTATAAATTTACACATCTCATCCAGAAATTTGAGAAATTCTTCCTTCCTGATCTGCATACTATCTTGACTTCTCTCTACCAACCTAATTAACAGGATTTGCACACCAGCTAATGAATATACAACAAGACTTGAATTATTTTCCATTAAAATTTTTTCATTAAAAAATCAGGTTTACAGAAAAAAGAACCTGGTTGCAGTACTATGGATCTACATCAATGATAGAAGTTATAATATTTATTCAATAGTTTTATGCATACTTTGAGTATTATAACCAAGTTTCTTAGATAGAGTGTACTATACGTTATTGTTAATTAATACATTCAAGTTTTATTTCTATCTTGATCATTATTAGTTTACTATTATTAAAGTTAATTGCTTAAAGCATGGGTTCCTAAACTTTCTTAACTATGTACTCTTTGCATTATTTAACTTGCTCAAAGTACGATGGGATTAATATAAATAATGGAGAAAACTATTTTGAAGAAATAAAATTGCTTTGTCTCAAATTTCTCCCAGAAAGTATTGCAGAGTATTTAGTTTACTGTGCCATCATCATCGATCATAAGAGTTTTCAAACATAGGTATTTGTACAAATACCTTATAAATACTGGAATTAGTTTTTAAACTTTAGGTTTTTATTGACTACTTTATAAATATTCTATTTTTATCCTTGACAATTTAATCTCAGTAGCAAATTTTCTAATCTTTATTGCATTTTAATTTGTAGACTTTATTATTGTACATAAAAGAATAGTACTCCAAAATTGGTATACCCATTGTTGTTATCACATCATATAATACACTATCATTGTACATACACACATTATGTAGCGATTAGCAAGAAAAACTGAGCAAGAGCTTTGTTGAATTTAATTGTTTTTCAACTTCTGCAGACTCTTCTATTGCTAATTTTTCATCATTGGAATATACTTACTTTAAATTGTGGTTTTAGTATTGTAGTAAAACTGTTAATTGTTCTCTCTTAACTAATTTGCATTGTTTTTAAGGGTCATTACTAGATCATGTTAAAAGTTTTGCAAATAATAAAATGCTAATTTGAAATTTTAACATTCTTACATTCGTTTTATCAATTTTATCAAATTTGATATCACTTACTAGAAGTGCTTCTTTATATAAAATTAAACAGGCGTGGAAAAGACATTTTGATGATGCTTTGTGGCTATTAAACCGTTTTACGAGGTACTTAAAATAATTTACATTACTCTATTTCGTTTCAAGAATATCAAAGAAACTTCCAAATTATCTTCAATGGAATACAACGTATTGAAAGTTGGTAGGTGGATAAAAATGTAGTTTTAACACAAAATATATATAATCCTGATTGTATTTACCACTTGCAATGCTGTTGAATTCACTTGTAAACGTAATCCTTTAAATAAAGCTATGCTTACTTAGTAAAATCCTATATAAAATTCCATTTTGCGCTTGGAACGTTACGCGGTTTATTCGTGTAAGCATAAAATTCGTACATATCAATGCAGATATTTTGTGGTAATACGTACTAATCCGTAATTTTGGAGGCGGATTCGCGGCAAAGCTGTTAACGTCATGCACTTAATCTCATTTCCTACATTTCGATGCTAAAAATACGTATTGCGCCAATTAAAAAGCATGCGAGCTCTTGGCGAGCCTACTCGTTTCTTGAATTCTGTACGCGTTTCGAGTTTTCTATAATCCGGAAAATAAAGACAACAGATTACAATAGAGCAAAGAAATCAATAGAGTATTAAATGCAAAATTATTATAAGGTAAAGTTATTCAAATTTAATGTATCGATCATTTTATTCTGGCCCTCTTCAGAAACAATATGTACAATCAATTTAAGAGAACAACATGGTATAATTTTAAGATTTTCATTGATCCTCCCTATTAGGAAGCGAACAAGAAGAAATTATTTTAGTTTAGTACTACAACTCAATTACTACCTTCAAATAAATTTTATATAATATATACTTTTATAATTTCTTCTCATTCCATTATACAATTCTTTTAATTTATTACTATCTTCATTTGTTTGATTAATTATATGTACAAAAAGAAAAGGAATTTCTAGTTAAATACGATTAATATTGGTAACAAGCAAGTAACTAGGTGGGGTCAAGCTTTTGAGACTGAAGTCCGTCCTAAAATCAAATCGTCCTTAATCTTGAACAAAAATTTGTGGTTTAAATATGTACAGACTATAGTCACTATAAAATTAGACCCCAGATTTTCAAGGACCTCCAAACTAATAAATACAAACAGTTTAAACACAAATTCATGCCTTGTATTTATTATACACCTCGTTGCGAAAGAGAGAATGATAGTTGAGCAAGAAGGAATAGGTCAAGGACCTGGTGGTGTTAAAAAAATCAGACTCGATCGGAATAAAAAGAACTAAGAGAAAACGTTCTTATAGACAATTTTTACGTGGAGTCAAAATGGATCGTCGAATATCTACCCTCGGTGCTATGAGAAACGTTGAGAGGTATAGTAATTCGGAGTCATGGCCCCTGGTAGATGTGTGGAGATAGGGGGTAGATGTTTATGAGGTCTTTGGATCATGGTGGTATAGGTGTATAACCCAAGGAACACCGAGAGTGTCGAGACGTGAAGCAACACTAACTGTAAGATGGCTTCTCATCAGTCCCCTTCTCGAAAATAAAATATTGGTTACGGATCTGCGTGATAATTTATTTATTTAGATACCCTACAGTGACCCAAAGTCACATGTCAATAGGATCAGGATTAAGTAAAATAAAAGTTAAAATTAAAATAACACAAACGTTCGATTGCAAATATATATTTCGAAAGAATCAGCAGCGATTTTGCTAGGTCTCGATTATATACCACGACGCATTTACCGAATGCAGCTGTACGAAGCCAAAGGGCGAAGGGGGGTGAGGGAGAGGTTGGAGCAGGACTAATTACTCCAACCCTCGAAAGAACCCGAGAGACTGTCGGATAGTTAGAAGACCATTCATCCGACCCACGCGCGAGTTAGGTATACAATACGTATAACAGCGCGTGATATAAAGCCTAGAGAGAGAAAGATAACGGGGGTTGATACAGCCTCGGAAAAGAGGCCCAGAATAATCGCGGCGACGTGTACCGAATACGAAGGGAGGGGGAAGGGTGGCAAGAGAACGTAGGGGATGCCTCTTTACTAGGCTCACGGGGTTGTTTTTCCATTCCGTTCCACGGTGTTCTACGGTACACGAACGCGTGATTAAGAATTAAATATTTACGGAAGATCGCGTCGCGTTGATGACGTCGCTCGTCGTGAATAGATGTCGGTAAAAATCGCGGGACAGAGACTTGAAAAGATGACGGAATTTCAAGGGACTTTCCTGTTTCCGAACTTTCAAAATTACGGAATTTTCAAGAAGTGTTTTAACTTTCATACTGCGAACACGGGTAAAGTTATTTCTATATTCTTCGTTCAAGTATGAGTGAATGTTTACTCGAAAAAGGGAGAAAGTTTTACGATTTTAAATCACTAAAGGGTAAGCCAATTTACAGTTTGCGACAGCATATTTTTTGTTATGCTTCGTTATAAATCGTTCTAACACTTTAGTTGAAGAAAATTCATTTTATTTCTATTTCACGATAAAGTTGAAACGTCAAACGGTTTTCATACACAACTACCAATCTTCAGAAACATAAATACATAGTCTAAACTCTGAATCATTCGGTAAAAAGGAGTGACTCGATACTAAGAACTTCTGTTTTATAACCAACTAGAACAGAATACAAGTATCACCGTAAATAATCATTTTCTCTTTATTACTAGCAATAGTTTTAACATGCTTAATTAAACATTATTTTATCCAAAACATAAAAGTGTCCCACGTTTTCTCGTACATCGTGAATACCGAGATTGTAACTTTATCAGCTCTATTTAAACGTCCTTCTGGTATAGCAAAAGTTACGTATGGCAATAGTAGAATCACCAACATTTGATTAATAATATATATTACTTTTCGTGCATCTACTTCCCTCTCGTGGTTGTTGATATAATGTACATTTTGTGCTTTAATTTGACTCGATTTGATTGGAATAAGACTGTATTTCTGTAAGCTTTTAGATCGTCTTTCCGTTTCGTTTTGGGGCGTTTGCCAGTGTACGAACGAGCCTCGTGATTAAAAATTAAATATTTATAGGGGATCGTGTTCGCGGCCCTTGGCGGGAATTTGAGTCGCGTTGATGACGTCGCTCGTCGTGAATAGGCGACGATGAAAACCGCGGGACAGAGGGCTGAAAAGGGGATGGAAATAGGTGTGGTTCTTCGAGGCGGTACGAAAGCGTCGACGTGTCTTTCACCCTTCTTTCTATAGCCACGCTGCCGGGAAACGATGCGTCGGACTGTCCTCGGTAAGACGATCCTTAAGAGATCCTTAATAATGAATTCCCTTCTGAATACTGGCCCGTAGCAACACCCTCTTACGCGAACCCGTATATTTACGTGGCTCTTTTTCTTCCCTGCCGCGGCGTATGAGCGGATTCAATGTATGAACAACTGCGAATATTAGTGCAGATGAGTACCGATGAATGATGGATATCTGGGGCTCTGAGCATACTTTTGGTTTGTTCTTGGTTCTCTTTTTCTTTTTCCTTCCTTTTACGAGAGCTTCTCGACGCTTAAAGAGGTACTGATAAAGCGACGACCTGCCGTGGAAAATTATATCGTTAGAAAATAGGTCTGGGACCATTTCGGGCGTCAAAATTCGTAGATTATTCCTCCTTTAAATCGTTCAAAATATAATTATCAATGACAGACGGTCGCCGAGCGTCGTTTATCTTTCAGGTAAAAATCACATGCAAACGATATCTATTGCTGCCTATCTTCAACAAAATTGTCAACTTAAAGCAACTCCTTCTGGTTGTAAAAGCAATTGACCGTAGTTTGTTGCCTCATATACAAAGAATGTTAATAAACTATCTATTGTTTTAAATGAGGAGATACTAATGTAATAAAAATCTTTTTTGGCAACTTTGTGTTACTCGTCGAGGTAATCTCCCAATACGATATCCTCAAGAGTTAATATTAATTGATTTCTCGTGTTTTCACGCGATCATAGGGACGCGGAATTTGTCCGGAATCCCGGAAGTTCATCATCGTTGGATGATTGTACGCGCCTTATACAAACGCGGTCGTGTAAACAAAGATCTAAGATCAAGGGTGATTGCAAAAACGAACGAAGAGGGCATCACCGAAATAAACGCGTTCTTTGCACGGCTCGTACATAGAGGACAGCGTTTCCGCTGCGTTTAATCAACATCTCACTTCGGTTCCTCCTATACGAAGACAATGTCAACAAGTCGACCGAGAATATAAGCGGTGCGGTCCTCGTTTCACGCGAGTTCCTACCGCCTACATAAATGATCGCTCCTATTTCTTTGCCCCTATCATTCCGCTTTTCATCGTGCTCCTTGTCCCTTTGATGCCTCGTCTCCCTTTCTGTTTGATCTCTTTCGTGCTATCCATGTGAGTCCATTCACGACTTTTAATCCTTTCGCGAGCATCTGTCCATCGTCTCAGTGACTATTCACGAGTCGGCAGAAAAAGAGACGGCATCGAATCGTCGAATTTAACGAACCAAAGGAATCCGTTTACTATCGAGTATTTATTTATTATACCGCGGTTAATGGCGAAGATTCAGCTCTCTTCTGGTTGTTCTTTTTCCATCGACCCTTTGGAAAATCGCTTTTCCTTTTTATCGAGAGCACTACGGCGAACCTTTTGTCTGGAAATAATTATCCTTTTCGACGGTAATTGCTCTGGAATTGTTGCATCTCGTTAGTTGCACGGTATCGGTCGTTCGGTGCTCCTGGTTGAATTGTTTCTTGACTGTCTCGATGTGCAGGACAAACTCTTTTTGTAGTACTAGGTTTATGAATAAATTCCTTCCTGATTTCAGTTATCAACTTGTGAATGAACATCGACTCTTCTCAGAACGAAGATTTTTAATTGAAACAAGCGTTAAGTTTTTTTTAAAGAGAATCTCTTCTTCTCTGCGTCGACTATTATTTATAAATTCCTCAGAAAGCACTCGTTATCTTTGTAACAGGACGACATTTTAGTTTCTTGATAATTAACATTAGTTTTTACTTGCAATTCTCATGTATAATTTCTAGTTACAAGGAGAGATTGCAACTGTGGGATCATCGATTTTATTTAAACATTTTCTGACAATTCTATAGCAAAAATAAGCAGACATATATCCAAGCTTTTTTTTAATGTTCGTTATTTACAAAAACACTTAATATTTAGTTTTCGTATTTATGTATATGTATATGTAGTCTCTTCAAGTAATTGCAATGGTTTTAACAGTGATGGTGAATAGTAGTAGATTTATACCCCAAGGTGTTCTGGTTTTGAATCTCACACGAAGTAAAAACACTTTTATCCTTTTTTTTGCTTTGTTCTTTTATTTTTGTTTCTAAATTTGTTTGTTTTCTTACTTATCTTCTACCATATCTCGAATGATATGTATCATAAAAACATGTGAAACATAAATTTTTTTGGAAATGTGAACATTTTGTGGAAGCTAAATGAATTATTATGTATACAGGGTGTTTAGCCGCTCCTGGGAAAACTTTTAATGGGAGATTCCATATGCCAAAATAAGACGAAAATCAAGGATACTAATTTGTTGATTGAGGCTTCGATAAAAAGTTATAGAAACATTTCCGGCCACACAGTATATTTTCGGTAAAGAATTTTTTTCTCGAAAGTGCGTAGGAATTCGGGGGTATATGTATTCATAAAAAATGATTGTAATTGACCCTTGTAACCAAAAATAATTTTTCCAGAACGATTTGAAATTTTTTAATTTTGTCGACTTTGTCCACCTACTCGAATTTTTTTCTCGAAAGTGCGTAGGATTTCGGAGGTATATGTATTCACCAAAAATGACTGTAATTGACCCCTGCAACCAAAAATAATTTTTCCAAAACGATATGAAATTTTTTAATTTTGTCGACTTCATCCACATACTCGAATTTTTTTCTTGTAAGTGCGTAGGATTTCCGAGGTATATGTATTCACCAAAAATGATTGTAATTGACTCCCGCAACCGAAAATAATTTTTTCGTGAATGATTTGAAATTTTTTAATTTAATTTTTTAATAACTTTTTAACGAAGCCTCAATCAACAAATTGATATTCTCGATCTTCGTGTTATTTTGGCCTCTAGAATCTCCCATTACAATTTTTCCCAGGGGTGGCCGAACACCCTGCATATAGTATAGCAATTCAAAAATTAAATTGAGCATTGAACGAATTTTTGAATAATTTCTGTCTATTTTTGTTATATAATTACCAGAAAAAGTTTGAATAAATTTGGTGGCACCACTGTTGCGACTTCTCTTTGTTAGCGTTTCTCAGATGTTCTAATTTTCTGTATGTTGGCATGCACATTGCTTGTAGGGGGTTCATAGCGCAATAAATACTAAAAATTATGTACAGAGAGAGACAGAGAGAGAGAGAGAGAGAGAGAGAGAGAGAGAGTTAACTGCAACAGGTGGCATCAAAAATTCATTCGCAATGCTCGCTATCGACTACGACGGACACCTGTTTCTGGGGATCGATTGGCGCTCTTAATTGTAATCTCGAATTGTCGACGACACTCACGTTATCGTTCCGTTAACTGTGCCCTGTTGTGGCAAATAGTCGATTATCCTCCTCAAGGGACATCTAACGTCAGATGGATGCGTTTGAAAATTTAGTAGTCAGTTTCAGGCTGCGGGGAATCACAGCTAACGCACCTAATTTAGCTGCTTCGTGATTCATGGATACTACCCTGAAAAGCAAACGCGAAAATATAATCGCAACACTAAAAGCAATCACGATCAAATTCATATTATTTGCAAAGGAAGATTAATATTTATACGCAACTCTACTCTGGAAATTATTTGTAACTTTAATTAGATAAAGAAACGCGAATAATTCGTACTTCGCAACGCTAATAGCAAACCGCTTTCAGTTCTTATACGCGACACTACTCTGAAAGAAAACGCGAAAAAATTCAGTTCGAAACGTTAAAAGTAATCGCGACAAGTTTATAATATTCGCAACGCTATCATGAAAGCAAACGCGATCATTCGTAATTCGAAACACTAACACAAAAAAATACTGAAAAATACTGGACGTTGTGGTACAAGTACCATCTGAAAAACTACAAATACTACAACTACAGACGAGTATAGCGACATAGTAACATAGAATGATTTTCCATCCTCATCCGAAGATGAAAATGAAGAGCCATTTGTTGCAGCCCATTTTTGAGACAATTTGTCAGGGCCTTTCTTCGGACGATCCTGTCCAAGCCTGAAACTTAATCCTATGAGCTCGAGATTCCATACAATACACAGTCCTTCAATGATTCTGAGAATCGTTATCGGACCAAGTGTGAAGAAACTCGAGCCCGACGAACGTTTCGAGGGGGGCTAACCACGACCGCGAGCGCGAAGAGCGACTTTAAGGTCGCGCGATTTCAAGAATCGAAAGTGAAACCAAAACAAACGGTACAATCCGTTTGGATCGGCTAACGTTTCGACTCTTCAAACCGAACTACAGATACAGGACTGTCGCGCGAAAACGCGCCTACCCGAGAAAAGACTGCAACAGCCCTGCTCTGGCCCTGCCTACTTAGATCTAATACACACACACCAGAAGTTAAGTGACCTACCTACCTAACCCTATATTTAAAAAATGGCAAAACGCATTCTCGCAAACAAACACTCCACGGTTCTCACACATAATGTTCGGGCGCGACCTAAACTAGGGAGGAAGTCCCGGGGTTCCTCCGACACCCAAACATTGCAAACATTCACACTCTAAGGTACGTACCAGACCCTGAAATCGACTGACAAAGGCTAATGACCTTTGCGTACTTATACTATAGTATTATGTTATTTTTATCTAATAAGAACTTTGATAAAATATATTATGCAGGGTGTTCAGTCACCCTTGGGAAACATTTTAATGAGAGATTCTAGAGGCCAAAATAAGGCGAAAATCAAGAATATCAATTTGTTGATCGATGCTTCGTTAATAAGTTATTAACGTTTAAAGTTCTGCCTGTAGAACAGCAATTAGCGAACAGCTGCGCACGCGTAATAGTGGTTCTCACTCATAAAACTGTAAGGCTGTCGATACGTCAGTAAGTAGAGTTTCTTATGCTGAGTGAGAACCACTATCGCCTGCACGCAGCTGTTTGCAGACTACCGTTCTACAGGCGGAACTTTAAACGTTAATAATTTTTTAACAAAGCCTCGATCAACAAATTGATATTCTTGATTTTCGCCTTATTTTGGCCTCTAGAATTTCCCATTAAAATTTTTTCCCAGGGGTGGCCAAACACTCTGTATAAATCATCATAAATCATCATCAAGAAGCTAATTAATTAGTTTTGTACTTTGATCTTGTGTATGCAAAAAGTATGTATTAAATTATAATGGATTTTTAAAACGATGCAATTCCACAGCCTAACCACACACACACATGTGGAAATTGCATCGTGCACGATTCACCAACTCAATGTCAGTCGTAGATATATATTATTAGAAATTCTTATAAACTAAATCATCGTGCCCATTGTCTTCGCTCATGCAAGTAGCACCTGGGCACTTGAATGAGTTTAGGCAATGAACACGGAAAGATACCCTGAAAATCCTGAACTAGAAAAATGGTTATAGTAAAAGCTAGCGAATAACGAAATAATACTTCTTTATTTCTTTTACTATACTTTCTATTTATGATAAATAATGAGCATGTTTAATATACATTAATAATGACAAATATTATTAGAAAAAGGAAATTATTCTGATTAAAATTGAGTTATTTAAAAAGAATGATTTTAATCGAGACTTTACTATAAAATAATTTACTTTGAAAATATAAGGGAAAATTATTGAAACAAAGTAATTAATATATTTTACCCTCGGGCAATTCTATTGTCAAAGCGTATTTTTTAAAGATGAAAATATTACACAATGCATGTTACTTTGACTCAAGACTTTATCCGTCGCGAAATGTCTTCTTGTACATGAATTTAAACATCATATTTTTCAATAAGTAAGGAAAGACTTTAGTATCTTTGATACAAAATCATCAAATTATATTTGAATGTGAGATATGAATAATATAAAAATCAATTACCATTCAACATCATATATTCAATAATCGTCATTTATAAATCAAGGATTTTTTTTATTTTTTAATTTATATTATAAGCATTACACTATGATTACTTTACACAATAATCGCGGAGTACAAAAAGACCCTAGCCTGAACTACAAGAGAAAACAATGTACATATGTATGCTCTTATTCACGAGTATAAAAAATACCCGCGGTCGCTATACTCGCTAAAAGTACTACGTATACAACTGGATACCCGTGTTGGTTCGGACCTTTCGTCCTACAACATGATTGGGTACCAGAGGAACGAAAATAACATGCGACTCACCAATGATGAAGTAGTACCTCTGCGACGAAACCATGACGATGTTTTTGTCCAACGAAATACATCAGCGAAATCACCTACATGGTCCTGCTGATTTCTAGGATATAGCGACGAGATTCACAAACTGTAAAGAAAAAGAAAATAATTATAATCTACCGTGAAAATTATAGATACATATTTCGTAATTTAATATAAAAGATACAACGTTCAAAACTAATCAGAGAGTTTTGAGAACTTAAAAAATTTTAATTCGTTAACAAAATTTGAAAACATTTTTTCTAGACGCGCATAGAATAAGGTAGGATGATACTTACATTTTTTATTCATAGACTTTTGCTCAATACACACTAATCTTCAGAGATGCACTGACTTTACACCGATAACGAGTATAGAATTTTATTTTTTTAAGAAAAAATAAAAAAAAAATAATAAACTAACGCGAATGAAAATCGACATCGGCGAACAAATGACTCTACGGTCGCGATTTGTAAAAGAAAGAGAGCCCCGATGCTCTGTAAGAAATTTACAGGTACGCAATATTTATACACTGACTCGGCCTTCGCGTGTGCTTAAAGTATAAACGAAACTCTACGAAGTCACTGCGCTTCGAAAAACAATAAACTATACTACGCAACAAGCACTGACTCTATCGACCGCATTGCACGCGGTTATCAAAATTTCTGAAAAAAAAAACTGGCGTTAGAAATGAGAAATAATTAAGTATTCATATAGACTTGTATATTTATCGATTTAGTATTAAATTTAATCGATAAAAAACAAAAATATATAAGCATATACAGGTACATACTCACTTGTTATAATGAAGTTGACTTCGCCAATATACAATTTCGAATTGAATGACGAATAAATATGGCGTCGATTGCATGTCGATAGCGTCACTTCCAGTCGAATTGAAACAACCAAAATCTCTAACAGCAAGAAAACACAAATTACGATCTAATACGTTAAAATAAATGTACCTACAACTTAATTAAACGTCGACTAAATACGAAATATGCTCTGAGTTGATAATTTCGTTTTGAAATATCATAATTGACAACGATTAAATGTGGAAGAAAAGGCGCGGAACAGATTGAACATTTTTCGCGATTTCGATTCAATGTATAATAGACACGAGTTTATATTAAACAAAAATACCAACACACAGTGACGGAGAGTAGTGATAGCGATTAGAAATATTTAAATGACAATAATTAAAACGTACGTATCTCATTAAACGCGAAGCTCGTCAATGTACCCCATCACACCAGTTTTCACAGCACGAATGACGAACACAGAGAGAGCCGTTAACCGATGCGAATTAATAGGTGGCGGTGGGGTGAGGTTTCAACGTTTCGATTTTCGATCTATATTTACAAAGGAAAGGTTAAACCCTATATTTCGTATAACTGAAACTAAATAAAGTAAATATATAAAATAAATAAAATAAATACAAAAAGATATCAGACAAACAATTAATTAATAATTTATTATCTTTGTACTCCTGTGACGTCATAATTCGAATCAGCCAATCACTGGCTCTGCTTGAACATTAAATTTCGATTTGCTACGGGATACATAAGTAACTAGATCGATTGAAATATATTAATTCTAACCATAGAAACATATAATGTATAAATATTGACTTTCAACGTAAATTTTAAGAAGTTTCTCGTATAAAAGGTTCTTATATTTATACTAAATCTCTTAAAGATATTTGTTTTAATTCTCACTAGATTTACGTACCAATCGTTTTTCCGCGGTGTCGATAACATTGAACTTGACACAGTTGTGGTAAGGAGTCTGGTCCAGGCATAGACGAAGTGTGCAGTAGATGTCACACGCTATAGATTTTACGTAACACACGGATTAAGGGCACAGACAATGCATAGTGAAGACGTGTAATGCAATACTTTTTCGTGTCAGGAATTCGTCAACCCAGTTGCAAGGTGAAGTCGAGCGGCCGGCAGCCGAGAACGTAAACACAGACTTCAAAAAACAGCAAGCGTATCGGATAACCGACCCTGGCGTAGGAATTCTACCCATCGTAAGGATAAAATTATTTTTAGAAAATACTATAGGATACACAAGATGCAGGTACAGACGAATAATAGACTAGGATATTATTTAGTGACAGTCAGTGTCTTACGACGCAAAGTAAAAATATCGTGAAAAATAAATGTTCTCGTGTATTCTAGAAATATTATTTGTCTGTTGTTGTTGCATTCATTAAATTTATATGAAAAGCATTGATTAAAATTTCGTTTAAAAATTAATGTATTCACATTTCATTACGTATAGATTTCGATCAGCCGAGTTACCTACGTTTCTATGGTTAGAATTAATATATTTCAATCGATCTAGTTACTTACGTATCTCGTAACAAATCGATATACAATGTTCAAGCAGAGCCAGTGATTGGCTGATTCGCATTATGACGTCACAGGAGTATAAAGACAATAAATTATTAAATAATTAATTGTTTGTCTGGTATCTTTTTGTATTTATTTTATTTATTTTATATATTTACTTTATTTAGTTTCAGATATTCGAAATATAAGGTTTAACCTTTCCGTTGTAAATACAGATCGAAAATCGAAACGTTGAAACCTTACCCCACCGCCACCTATTAATTCGAATCTGTTAACAGCTCCTCTCTGCGTTCGTCATTCGTGTTGTGGAAACTGATGTGATGGGGTACATTGGCGGGCTTCGCATCGAATGAGATACGTACGTTTTAATTATTGTCATTTAAATATTTCTAATCGCTATCACTACTCTCCGTCACTGTGTGTTGGTATTTTTGTTTAATATAAACTCGTGTCTATTATACATTGAATCGAAATCGCGAAAAATGTTCAATCTGTTCCGCGCCTTTTCTTCCACATTTAATCGTTGTCAATTATGATATTTCAAAACGAAATTATCAACTCAGACCATATTTCGTATTTAGTCGACGTTTAATTAAGTTGTAGATACATTTATTTTAACGTATTAGATCGTAATTTGTGTTTTCTTGCTGTTAGAGATTTTGGTTGTTTCAATTCGACTGGAAGTGACGCTATCGACATGCAATCGACGCCATATTTATTCGTCATTCAATTCGAAATTGTATATTGGCGAAGTCAACTTCATTATAACAAGTGAGTATGTACCTGTATATGCTTATATATTTTTGTTTTTTGTCGATTAAATTTAATACTAAATCAATAAATATACAAGTCTATATGAATACTTAATTATTTCTCATTTCTAACCCCAGTTTTTTTCCAGAAATTTTGATAACCGCGTGCAATGCGGTCGATAGAGTCAGTGCTTGTTGCGTAGTATAGTTTATTGTTTTTCGAAGCGCAGTGACTTCGTAGAGTTTCGTTTATACTTTAAGCACACGCGAAGGCCGAGTCAGTGTATAAATATTGCGTACCTGTAAATTTCTTACAGAGCATCGGGGCTCTCTTTCTTTTACAAATCGCGACTGTAGAGTCATTTGTTCGCCGATGTCGATTTTCATTCGCGTTAGTTTATTATTTTTTTTTATTTTTTCTTAAAACATTAAAATTCTATACTCGTTATCGGTGTAAAGTCAGTGCATCTCTGAAGATTAGTGTGTATTGAACAAAAGTCTATGAATAAAAAATGTAAGTATCATCCTACCTTATGCTATACGCGTCTAGAAAAAATAATGTTTTCAAATTTGGTTAACAAATTAAAATTTTTTAAGTTCTCAAAACTCTCTGATTAGTTTTGAACGTTGTATCTTTTATATTAAATTTCGAAATATGTATCTATAATTTTCACGGTAGATTATAATTATTTTCTTTTTCTTTACAGTTTGTGAATCTTGTCGCTATATCCTAGAAATCAGCAGGACCATGCAGACGATTTCGGTGCTGTTTTCGTTGCTGATTTCTACAATTGAGTGAGTTGCATATCATTGTTGTATTTGCGTTATAAACAATCGATGCTATTTGCATATTTTAAGACATGGTTTAAGGGACTGTTGCTACTAATGTTTTACGAACGTTGCTGATTAATAATTGTTAATCTTTATAAATGTTCAATGTATTTTATTCGGATGTGATTGTATTGTAAGAAGTTGTAGAAAATATATGATAACGTTTTTAACAATTGGTAATATATTGTCTGATAGCGAAGTGAGTGAAATTGTGCGGATTTATAGAAAAAGAATAAACATTTATCAATACATTAGTTTATTTAGAATACTGTTTCACTAATAATTGTAAGCATATACTAGACTATAATTATTAACAGAACATACGTTATATTAATCTTTTTTTCACATATACAGTTTACTATCTATAAATAAATTTATGTATGCGGTAATGATATTTTATGTATCATTAAGTTATACAAAATATAAAATATCACTATTTACAGATCAAACAATTACTAAAATTTGATATATGAATTAAAGTTACATCCTGAAAGGGTTAGCGGTTGAACTCATTCATATAAATGTCCCCAAAAAAATAAACGAAATCGAGGCACAATAATTTCTTATACTGACCTAAGTTATTTGCTGGCATCTTCTACACACATAAAGGACGTAAAAAGTAAAAATAGAATAGTTCAATTTTCGGTGTCCTTCCACACCAGAATCTTCCCTTAACAATGTATTTCATGAAGAACGAAATCCGTTTTGGACGTTTTGGTAGCGTCCCTTATTAGCTTAAGAATCTATCCATTGAACAGCTTTGCCCCACAAATAATCTTTGGTGCAGGCAAGCGCCGCGTTAGATTCTACGTAGTCTATAATTTGTCTACCCACTTGAACGAAAAATCCAAGGTTCCTTAAAAACACCATAAATGCCGTACGAAGATTGAATAGTGTGGCCATCGCCCTACCAAGTCCACGTGCTTCGACGACGTTATTCGAGGATCGTCGGCCTTGATCTTTAGCTTCTGACGATCGACTTGGTCTCGAATTCCGACTTGTTCCGCTCGTTGGGTTCCTATAATCCCCCATAAATCGTTGGTAGCTGACAGGAAGTAACGAGGGTCGTCCTAGGGGATCCCGAGTAGGATCCTTTCTTCCTGTTCCCTCAGGATCTGACTTTTTCAGAGGAAAATGCAGTTCTGTTTTTTGATAATCGTTATCGTCCGTGGTCAATAATTGCTTAGAATTGTCTTGATTTTGGTTTTCTATTGAAATTTTCAGGTACATATAGTTTTGCAACGGACGAAACGTCCAGTGATTACTTATAAGTGGCAATAGGACATTGTATAAGTTTTTGAATGTAACAGGTAATATCTGGGTATCTATAAATATGGACGATCGATGTGTGCTTCTCCGAGAAATATTCTCGTAATACTTTGAATAGAACGACGATGACTTTACTAGAGGTTCATACACGGGGTCAACGATTTCTGTCCCAGACGTGTGTCCAGTGTTGTTTTCTACCTTCCAAGTTCTTCTTCCATTGTTTCTGGAGCGAAATGTTCTCCGCGCAGTGCTCTTTGGCGTTGTGTACACCGACGACGCAAGAAATCTACCAGTTTTGTTGGAAGACGCCATAGCAGAGGAAGGTAATTTTGTTTTTGTCAGAGCCTGGAGCAGGTTTTCTATCTGATTATTTGTATCGCGTTTCCGACGTATACGTTGGTAATTCCTTTCTATTGGACGTTGTTTTGCTTTTTGGAACTTGGGATTCAACTTCTTCTTGCAACGAGGAATTTTTGTAATATTATCAAAATTTGTAATCGTATCATCGTCCTTAAATTGCAAATGAAGAGAAAGCAAACGGTTGTCGAGTAAATTTTGGCTTTTCGAAACGGATAAAACTTTACGACGCGCATTCACTTCGAGGCCCTTCGAATTCCCGCCAAGTTCCCGATCGCTTTCTGCTCTGTTTCCCTTAAGTTCAGAATCTAATAGGATTTCGAGGATCTTTCCGCCCTTCGAGAGCGTCGAACTACCGTTGAGGATGAAGATGTTCAACGACGATGGAAGGGAAGACAATCCCGCGACGTTATTGTCGTTTGAAAGATCGCTAAACCGTCGAAACGCGCGTTTGTGGGAGTCTATTAGATCGTGCCACGTTCTGATGGTTTTAGGATAGATCTCCAAACTTGCCGATCGTTGGATAGAAAGTTCTTCGTTGGCATTCTTTGTCGAGTTCTTCCTGAAACGAAACTCGTTTGGCAACGATGGAAGAAAAGACACATGATGCATGTGTTTGCGATGGTTTATCGATTGCAATTCGCCTCCATCTTCAGGCTTTTGAACAGAAACTTTCTCCTGATCGCATTCTCCCACTTGCTTCTTACAAATTGTCGAAATATCTCCTTTAGACGACAGTAATGATGACAATTTTTTAACACCCTCGAAACCTGTCCGAAACGCTTGTTTGTACCGACTTAGGAGTTTTAGATCGTACTTCGTCTTGAAATAGTTTAGGTAAACCTTCAAATTTTCCAACTCTTGTATAGAAAATATCCTGTTGCCGTTCTTCAAACGGATACTGTATAGCAAAGATGGAAGAGAATAGAAAGAAAAATGTCTACTTCTTTGATCACACAACATATGTATACGTTGGTTTGTCGATTCTAATTCATCGGGAGCTCCAAACTTTTGAACAGAAACCTTCTCTTGATTATGTCTACCCACTCTTTTCTTATAAATAGTCGAAATTTTGTCTCTAGATGCGTTTAATGAAGATGGGAATAATGTAAACAACTTTTTGACATCTTTGAAGCTCGTGTTTCTCCTTAAATCGTGCCACGTTCTAGACATTTTTGTGTGGATCCTCGAACTTGCAGACTTTTGAACGGAAAGTCTTCTGTTGTCATTCCTTGTCGAGTTTGTAGAAATCTTAAAAATCTTTGAAAGGGACCCGTCCAACAAGTATGGAAGAGAGTGGACAGATCCCTTGAGTTCCTCTACGCCTGTGAAGTTATTTCCCTTTCTTTGACGACGAAACACATGTTTCAGACGGTTTATTGATTGTACTTTATTTCCAGTCGCAGATTTTCGAATAGAAACTTCCCCCTGATCGTGTGTTCCAACTTCCATCTTATAAATCGTCGAATCTTCTTTAGACGACAGTAATGATGACAATTTCTTAACATCTTCAAAATCTGTCACCTGGTTGCTTACGTTCCTTCCAAACAAGAGTTCTTGCCAGTCTATCGATATTAAATCGTGCCATGTTCTGTCTTTTGGGTAAACTTCAAAACTTCCTGTCTTTTGAATAGAAATTATCTTGTTTTTATTCAATAAAAATGGAAGGAGATGGAAAGATCTTTTGGGGTTCTCGGTACCTGAAAACTGGTGACTTTTCTTTTTCCGTTGACGAAGCGTATGTTTGTGACGGTTTATCGATTCCAATTCGACTTCAGTTTGAGACTTTCGACCAAAAACTTTCTTCTCTTCGTGTCTTCTTACTCCTTTCTTAAAAATCATCGAGATTTCTTCTCTTGTTGCGTTTGATAAAGGTGGAAGAAAGGATTGCAAACTGAACACTTGGTCGTTCGTGGTTCTAAGCATGTGTTTCTTCTTGGAGATTTTTGGGTAGATCTTCAAACTTCCTGTGTTTTGGACAGAAAGCCTATTATTCGATGTAGTTCCATTCAACAAATACGGAAGAGGATAGAAAAATCCATTGCGTTCATCGATCCTTTGGTCCATCGATTCCAAATAATTTTTGAACGCGTTGAAGAGACGCGTGAGTATCGATGATAATTCCCTGTTATCTTGGAATATCGACACACGGGCGCTTCCGTTCTTCCGAAGCTCGCGTTTACGACGGTTGATCGTCTCGGGATTGCACCCATTTTCGGAGCACATCTTCGAAGTAGGCGATCTTTGCGCAGAATGTTTCCCCGCGCGATTCGTTATCGCGTCGTTCTCGGTGCTCGAAATTTCGTCCACGTCTCCGTCGGCTGGGTTCAATATTTCGTAGGAACGTTTGCGACGAGCGTGTTCACGGCGACTATCCGACGAATGAAGCCAGTCTTCTCGCGTCTCCGTGGGCAATTGGTCCTCCATGGGTTCGAAATTCGACCAATCGAGAACCAAGGAGCGCAACGTCTGCACATTGTTCGTGCCGTTCTCCGACCGCAGGAAATACTCTGTCCAGCAATAACCGAGAGCCACCTCCTCGTGGTACATCTCGTAGATTCTGCGCCAATATTTGAGCGTCTGTCGTATCAGCGCTAACGGATCCATCATTTTCTCGGTTTTCGCCAACGGCGGGAGTAGCAGGAACGACAGCACGAGAACCGGAGGAATAGTCGGCGACATTGATCCTTATGTAAATTCACCGACTGGTAGAAATAAATGGCCAGGAACGAGCCTCGTCAGCGTTCCTTTTTTCGTCACTTAAATCGCGAATCCCTCGGCTTTCGACCACCTTGTCTTCATCCTTTCCTCAGCTTCTCGTATCCGTTCCGTTTGGCGTCTCTAATGACTCACTGCCGCCGCGGATTCACGGTCAACTCCGAACCGATTCTCGTTCGAGAGCACTTTCATTTTAAACGTCGCGGACGTGTCGTTTCCCCGGCTTCGATATTTTATGGTAGCTTTCAGTTCTAACGCGAAACTTGCCCGTGGTACTTGTTCGAAATTGTTTCTTCAGCTTCTTGCGCCACGCCGTTACGTTTTCTTTCTCTCATATTTCCACGGCTCAACTTTCGTTGGTGCTCGGGTAGTTCGCGACTGTGAAAAAGAAAAGAATCGATAAAACTTCGATACGATGATTTAAACGATACTTCCTTGCAGAATTCTCGATAAGAGTTCTTTTTTAATAGAACCTTACGATTTTCAAAGACGCTTGCCAAGTTTACGGTACTCTGGACAGAGCGAACAGAAGTCTCCGCGTCTGTTGATATTTGTTTAATTGTTTCGTTTTCATTAATTGCTTCGAGACATGTCCGCGAGACTTTAAACGAAAACGCAACTGAAGGGATTATAATACTTTTACTATTTAAGAATGAATTTTTCAGTACTACCTTCGAGAAACGACTTACCAAATTTTGCTGTCATGTTGTTGGCTTACTTTCCTTGGCCAATTTTATGCTCGTCGTGACCTCGTTGCTGCAGAAGCAAAAAAAATAATTTAGGAAGCGAGGAAAAGTCTCGAGTTTTAAAGAAGAAATCAAAATAGACGCGTATCAGGATGCAGGATTCTATATTCGAAAAATAGTAAACAAGATTAATAGATCTACAATTACGTGACAAATATGGTAAAAATGAATCTGAATTAATAGCCAAAGTATTCTATTGACTATCAGTATACATTTTTTCACGTTTGGTATGCGATTGCCCCACTGTGCGACCCTTCGTAAACAGCTACTAGAAACTTTTACTTTCCTTCATAGTCGTTCCATTTATCAGAAGTGTACACTTTTTGAAATACTATCTAGGCTACGATTTAGTATTCGTATGCAATCAACGCGCGTCAACGAGCTTGTTTGGGCAACGACACTTGACAGAAGTAATCGAATAAAAAGGAAATTTATAAAATTACATACTATCGATGGCACGCGACGACAGAGAACACTATTGGAAAATAGATCACCATGTGTTGCTAGCGAAACGGGTCAAGTAGTCGTCTTTGCTGAACTGATCCCAGCGCGTGCAGAAGTATACGTTTCCAGCGGATTTTACTCTCTGGAGGTCGAACGAGGAACTGACTAGCTTTTGCGACAAGCCGCTAGTATACTTGTAACAGGTAATTAGTGTCCGTGCTAAAAGCACAGAAAGTGCATAACCTGCCTCGTAGAATTTCCTGTGTCGTGCAGTTTATTTTTTCAGCTCTGTTGGTATGCACAGTGTTAGGTACGAGGCATAGGTAACGGGATATCTTCGGCAGAAACGAGGATCAGGACAAGCTACATTCCTTTCTTAATCTCTAGGATCGTGAGTTACGACTCAATTTGGAGATCGGTTGAATAAATTTCCAATTTGGTTCAAAATGGTCCCCTCCCCTAAGAGAGTGTTGCTGTTCAAACTGTCATTTTGTTGGACTTTTTCATGATTTTTTTGTTTAATGGTTGGTAGGCTGCTTTGTATCGAGGTTTTGCAAATATATTTATTCATCTTACAAGTATACACAGTATCTTTTTCATTCAAAAATATTAAAAATTGTGAGAGTTGTAATTTTTTGTTTGATGATTTTTCTACAAATGGCTTGCATCAAATAAGGAGTTTGAGCACAAACAGACATTGCGACATCACAGCGACTCTATGTGTTTCCTTGGTTTCAAATTAAAACAAGGAAAACAGACAATATCGACGTTTTTATGTCTGTCTTGGTTGTTTTTAATCGCTGTGACGTTACAACGACAAAAGTCGCTCGTCTGTTTCCAGCCATAACTGATCTTCAAGAAAATATAGAGAAAAAAAGTCAATTTTTCGAAAGGTTTACAGTAGAATACACCTTTAGACAAAGAAAGTCCTTTTCTAGACAAGTAACACAGGCGTTTATGTTTATGAAAAAAAACTATCGAATACTTTTTGTTCTCTGTAGTCTATTCTGGGGAGAATTTTTTTTTACGTTTATAAAATATAAAATGTTACATCGTCCGCCGCGCTACTTTCCAAGATATTTCCGTTGCCAGTTTGAAAAATGCTGTTTTAAGAAAAACAGCTTTAAAGTTTCAAGTTAGATTACCGAGAACATAAAATGGATCTCTTAAAATAGCTCCGCAGGTCTCGATTTTTCGAAATTTTACTTAAAACTTTATAAACCCGTTCGTAAGCTTAATGCTTCAAATTTTTAGAAAATGTTAAAAGTATCGATTTTTTCCCCCAACATGGTAGAAGCGCAATGTTAAGGAGCAATGTGCGTCTAAAAATAAAGTTTGGGATTTATTTTCGTAATTAATTATTAAACGAAACGTTTAGATTTTTTCAGACAACGTTTTATTGAAATTGTAATTATTTGTTCCGATATTTAAATGAACTGTTCGCATTATCAAGATAATGTTGCACTTGTTAAAGGTACTAGCAACTGTATGTATATGCTGGCACGATAAATTCTATTTTTTCCTATTTAAAGCGATTATAATCTTTTTTGAGATTATTTTTCTTGTTCTACTTCGAAAATTTTTTTGCTTGCAAGCAGTGACACTCTGCATTTACTAATTACAATCTTCCAATTATGATTCCTCTTTTCAGGCGCGCACTTGTTTATTTTATTTCGTTTTAATTTCCAAAGATTCTAAACATATTAAAATTTACGAATATATTCTAGTTTCCGCTAAAATTACAATTTAAATAGCAAATGGTAACTAATTTTACGCATGATGGATATAGAGGTTATGACACAAAATACTGCCATTTCTCTATGACGGATATACATAGTCGTCAAACACAGCTGACTGGTTAAATGATATTTAGAATAGGATAAAGGTCTTCGTTGAATATTGCTGAAGCCAACTAGGAAGCGATTTCCTGTTTTGGAAATGTTTCGGAGCCAGATGCTAAATAGTCGAATTAAAACTTTCATTTGTATTCTGGGTATGCCCACCTTATCACAGGAAATCGACTCTTGATAAATCCTCAAAGATAATTCGAGAAATTTTCCTTTCGCTTCTGCCACTCACAATTTGCACCAGTTTATACATAGACAAGTCGACCGTTTGTCTCCTCGAACTCTGACGCATATCATATAAAAATAAAATTGCGCAGGACGTATTATGCTATCGATTTTTTTATACCTGTTACGCGAGATTCCTCTTTAAATTAGACGGACGGAACGATTCCTTTTAAAATCATCAGGCTTGTTCGCGTGTCTCATTTTCTATCCCTAAAACCCCAGACCTACTTCGTGATTCATCGTTCTCCGCGGGCTTCGTTCGTCGAAAGTCTGACGCCCTTCCCGCCGGAGTTTACGACGGCCAATCTTCTGCTTGGAAAATCCACACCGGGAAAACCGGGTGCTTCCTCGTTTTTTCTCTTCTTCTCGTCGGCGAGCAGAAGGAGCGGAGAGATGGTCGGAAAAACCGGGCCACGGAGAGCGCAACCACACTTGCCCCGATCCAGGGATCCCCCTTAACCTCGTGGAACGCCAGTGAAAACGATAGCTCACTCCCTTCTGCCATTCCACCGAGATCGTTTCTTCCTTCTTTATCGTCCACTCTCCGCGCTCGCCCTTCCCGCGGCCCTTTCTACACTTTGTCTTCGGCTCGACAGTTACACCGACACCCACTCGTCCGAACTCTCTGGGATGAGCCACCACCCAGCGTTCTCCCTCCCCGGCGATGGCGATTCCAGAACTAGCCCCCGGGCTTCGAAAAATAAAGAACTTTCATCCGTTTCCACGCGAACCGTTTCCCCCTGGTCAACAAACCGATGCCCAGCACCGTCATTACGGGGGTAAAATTACACCGCGCTGGGAACGAGAGGGACAGAAAGACCCGATGGACCACGGTCGAAACCGTGTCTTGTCTTTCGAATCGATTGGCCCCAAATCGACGATTAGGAGCGGTATTAAGCGGCATCGGAATTCGATTCGAACATGTTTTACGTACGTGATGACTCTACCAGATACCGGGTAATAGTGTGTGAGATAATAAAGTGATAAAGAACGTGCCCATAACGACGCACAGTGGGACAATCGCATACCAGACGCGGTAAATAGTTTTGTTATAGATCTAAGATAGCTACCTCTTTATCAATTTTTAAATATGTTACGAAGGACGTTATTTTTAACAACTTTTTCCTTTGATACGACGACCGAGTTTAGTTTTAGAGATATTAAGAAAATTTGTTTCTTGTTACTAGACTGCGGATGCTTATGTCAATAAAATATGTCAAAATATGTAAGTGACATATGTCAAACAATATCCACAGAAATCCACACATTTTCCGCAATATCTTCTGTAATATTATGTACTGCCAAATTATAACAATCATCAAGGTAATTCTTGCGTAGTCGATTCATCAGGAATCATCTGATTTATATATCTTGCTAGGAAACTTTGCCAGATTTCGTTACCAAGACTTCGCCAAGGTAAATTAATCACCACCATTGCTTTACACATGTCCATATAAAAATTGTTTTTTATTACTACTATCTGTTTACTCACCTTTTGATTGTGGAGATTCGTCTATATTATTATTTTGTTTAACTTTGCTTCTGTGTCCATTAGTATTTAAATGTTGTACTAACTGTGACTTTTTATTACAGTGAATTTCTTTGTCACATATTTGATACTTGATAATTTCTCCATCACTCATAAAATATTTTTTTACTATTGAAGAGATTCAATTCTGTACTTTTATACATTTACTGTTTTGTGCTTTAGGCATTTTGCGTATTTCGTTTCCGTAGAACCTATTTGCCAATAATACTTCAGAATAACTAATTAATACTATCTATAGCATCTATGAACTGTTACCATTCATGATTCATCACAAGTAAACACGACATGCATAAATAGCTATATTGAGATTTCTGTTACAACTATTGTACATAAATGTTGAATTAGTAAACTGAAATAAATATTCGGAAGCCCATATAAGCATTAATTTTATGAAAAGAAATGCGATAAATATATATGAGATATGCAGTATATTTCGACATATGTTTTTATAAAAGATATGTAAAACATATGCCATATGCAAAATATATTTTTAAAAACATCTAGTGATGAAACAAACTTTTATTTAGGTTTCACTCTTTTATCTATTTCCTACGAATATATGCATTTGCATAAACATCCGCAGTCTACTTATTACAGTGATAGTAAAGGAGATGTTCGAGAATTGTCGACTCTTATCTTTGTTAGGTTTGATCGTATTGTAGGTGAAAATGAGAAATACTGAGAATGAGTGGAATAGAAAGAAATGTTCTTGTTTGTTTTACAGATTCTAAAATCGTTTACAAATTAAACTACATATGTAGCTTTTTTACAAATTACATGGTTTTCGTATGGTAATTGAACTTAAAAATAACAAAGGCAGACGTGCTAATAACGTTACGCCTTATAACATTCGCTAGCGATTATCAGCCAATTCTTTTATTGAGTGCATTATTTTTGAACTTCGTTTTTCGTATTTTCGAGGAAGTTTGGTAATGACCAAGCTTGTAATATTCATCTCATCGATGGAGTTCCAGTAATTAGTGGGGATAACTTCGCGAACAATATCGAGGGAAAAAGTAGCGAACATTAACGAGGAACTACTGTATTATATTGATTTCAGGATCATACATTGAAAAGTATTCGAACGATATTAATACATAATTATAGCTAAAAATGGGACACAAATTTCTCAGTAATTTTAATGTTGGGACAAATGTATAAAAAAGTCTAATAATAAAAGAGTCAGTTCCAAGGTGAGGGTTATAACCAGTCAAGTTTCATGGCATCACTGTACTTAATCTAACATTTCTTGTAGTATTTATTTCTGTAATTTCAAATTCACGAGTTTTATCCAGATTTATTTTCATTAACATCTAAGTTTGAAAATTAATTTATTTACTTCCTTGGTGAAAAGTATTGTCACCCACGTCTGCATGATGTGGCAGTAAGTGTGTTAAAGGTGGCGCACAGTTTACTTCCAGGTCAACTTCTAGGGTTTTAATCCCTCGTACAATTTGATGTCGAAATCTAAGTAAAAATATCAAACGATTCTACCATAAACTCAGGTTTCGAAGTCCAAACAGCATCCTTTTTGTATTGGGTCCCAAAAGTATTTCAATTTTTTTAAATATTAATACTCTACCATTTCTGTTGTAATATTTCAAATAATTCGTTTCAATTTTTTAATTTTTTTGCTTTCAAATTGTATTTCAGATGTCTCCAAAGGTGTTCAATCGTATTTATGAAGTTTCTTTTGTAGTAACCAATTTTTGACAAGACTTCATTTTGATCTCAAATTCGTTATTAGTAAAACACCGAAAACTGAAAAACTTCGATTACCGATTTTCAAACGTATCGATTCTTTCGTGTTTTGTTCACGATTTCGGGAAAATTCACCGCTGGGAAACGTGTCGTCATATTAGATCGGATAAAGAAGTTTTACTCTACTTCGATAGTCCTTTCTACCTTTCCGTTCTTAAATTTGTTCACCGGTTGAATAGTTTCAAAGTCGTGGAAACAGTCGCTTGGAAGAATCCGTGGAAAGTTGAGCGGATGCGACATAATTCCAAACAGTAATTCTCTGTTTCTTATGCAGGTTCTTTTGCTGTGTGTACTCTAGCATTATCAAGGCACAGTAAAACCTGTTTCCACTATACGAGGTTTAATCTTTTTTATACATATGTATTTAACGATCATGCGATGACATTTTTAGGTCAGATAATAAGGTGTACTATTTTGTTGGTTCAAATAATTTCTATTACTAGTTCTGCGAATAGGAAATTAAACATAGAATCGCGAGCTAACGTGACAGTACGAATAATAATTTTATTATAATTTTTACTTACTGTATATTCGATGAAAATTTGTTTATTTTGTCATGTAGAAATATATGTTAGAAGTAGTAGACAATTTATGACAGAAAATATATAAGGAATTTTATCAAGTTTTCAGAAATTGTAGTTCAATTAAACGTGGACATTTTTAATTGTTTGAATTTCTTGTAGTTTTTAGAGAATTTGAAATTTTTGCATTTTTTATATTCCTTTTAAACATTTATTTCCTAAAAGAAATTATAATTTTACAGATAAAGTCTATAATTAGTAAGGTCATATCTAGTTATTAACAAAATCTCAACAATTTTAATACTTTGGTAAATTCGCTCTTTAATAATAGAATAATAACAATTAAATAACTATCTATCTAAAAAATAATCATCCGAAATTTGAATTTTAGCGAACAGTGTTTTAAATAAATATCATTTCGATGATATTAATAACTTTTCCTGCTGGTTTTTTCAGTAATTATTATCTTTGTCGAAATAATCTCAAACAGGAATAATACTTTTCATTATAGTGATGTAAGATCGAATCAGTTGTTTTAATACCTGTCGAAACTAATGAACGACCAGGAATTATTGGTAATAGCAATGTTAAAAAAGGTACATGGATATAAAAGTATGCGAGAAAATGGGAAAGTAACGAAGCATAGTAGGATAATGGAACATACAGAAGATAATGGATAGTGTCAGTTGCATCGCGTGAGGGATACCAAAGTAACATACTTAATTCAGAGATTTCTTCCGTTTTCTTCGTATTCTATGTCTTGTTTCGATAGTTACATCGAGGTACATATCCAGGACGAGTTTGACCGGCTTTGCAAGGCCTTGGATCCTTTAAATACATACAGATGAGGCTTACTCTTCATCTTTCAGCTTAGTAGTTGTTGAATCGCGTAGCATGTGTTGCTAGGATATAATTGTGCAAAGCACTTCGTAGATTCGTGCACTCACGCAGAGACGACTTCCATACTCATTCGATAGAATGTTAAGTGAACAGTAAATTATTTTCGACGTAGGTTTAATACGTGGGCTGCTCAGTGTGTAAAGATCAACGATTATAGTTAAGATTATAATTAACATCAAAACAAGTGTGAAACCATCTGGAATTTAATCTCGTACAAGTTGCATTATCTGTACAAATTTTTACAAGCGATTAATTCTCTAGACCAAGAAGAGCTATAATTCTTTAACAGTTAATCACAGTTTTATGAAAATTGAAATTACTTGCAATTGAATTTTCCGTTTTTAAATGCAATCGATTCTTCGACCGATCGAATAACTTACGAAATTTGTAAGAGACAAGGAAGAAATAAATTAATATATTTCTAATAACGTAAATCAGTTCAATGGTTATCGAAAGAATTTTGAACACTGTACATAGAATTCTACAGTTCTGCGTTTCACTTTGCTTACCATTAAGCCCTTGCAGCATCTGTCAGTGATCACCTCTGTTTCCGTTCGTTGAAACGGTGTCGATACGTTTCCGGAAACTATATCGAGTGGATAACGATCCATGGCTTATCGCTGGTGTTCGACTGAGTATTACGAGCACTTGCGAATTGCTGTGGATCAATGTGGTACAGTTGCTGCTGCAAATATCTATAGATTTCTATATATCAAATATATGTGAAACGTTTGAACGAGTGAAAATTGAAACATACGAGGATGGTCCCAGAAGTACGTGGCCTGAGATATAGATGGTGGTTATTGTTTAAAAAAAATGACTATGGTCGGAAGTACCTACCTTACAAAGCTTAAGTTTCAAGTTTGAAGACGCTACATTGTTTAGTATTTGTTTGACAGCCATTAATAGTGAACGCTCTCAGTGAGTTTGTAAACGTGGAAAAAATTGGTCATCGTTATGTGATACAATATTTTCATTTGAGAGGTCTCAGTCCAACCAATATTAAAATTGAGCTAGATTCTACTCTAGGGGAGGCTGTTCCTTCATTTACAACAATAAAATATTGGGTGGCAGAATTTAAACGAGGCCGTACGAGCTGCCAAGATGAACACTGTAGTGGTCGACCAAATGAAGTGACCACACCGGAAATGGTGAAGAAAATCCACAAAACGGTATTGGACGATCGTCGACTGAAAGAGCGCGAGCTTGCAGATATGGTAGATATTTCAAGAAGTGCTGTACAACGCATATTGACTGAAAATTTGGATATGAGAAAGCTGTGCGCAAGATGGGTACCGTGCTTGCTCACAATGGAACAAAAACAGCGTCGTGAGGATGTTTCAATCGAGTGTTTGGCGATGTTTCACAGGAATAAAGTCGAGTTTTTGCGTCGATTCATAACCATGGATGAAACCTGGGTCCATCACTTTACATCTGAGTCGAAGGAACAGTCGAAACAATGGACTGTAAGGGGAGAACCAGCTCCAAAGAAGGCGAAGACAGTTCCATCTGCTGACAAGGTCATGGCATCAGTTTTTTGGGATGCGCGTGGAATAATTTTCATTGATTATCTTGAAAAAGGAAAAACAATCAACGGCGAGTATTGCGCGAATTTATTGCAGCGTTTGAGTGACAAAATCAAGGAAAAACGGCCGTATTTGGCGAAAAAGAAAGTGTTGTTTTATCAAGGCAATGCACCAGTTCACACATCCGTTATCGCGATGGCCAAAATCCAGGAGTTAAAGTTCGAATTGCTCCCTCACGCACCCTATTCGCCAGATTTAGCCCCCTCGAATTATTTTCTCTTTCCAAACTTGAAAAAATGGCTCGATGGTAAAAGATTTTCCAATAATGAAGAGGTGGAGTCTGCAGTTAATGACTATTTTGAGGGGCTCGATGGTTCTCACTATAAACAGGGCATCGAAGCTATTAAACATCACTGGGAAAAGTGTACCCAGTTAAAAGAAGATTATGTTGAGAAATGAAGATACTTGTTCCCAAATTTCTTGTGTTTTTTATGTTAGGTCGGGTACTTCTGGGACCACCCTCGTATGTCTGACGTTTGAGTAACGAGTTTCCAGAGCGTAACAAAATAAGCCAGACGCCGAAATCTATGGGAAGACGATTCCAGGTTTATCGAAGACTATCCATGAAGTTTACACGGCTTTAGCTTGTCCTGCTCCAATAAGATAATTGTAATTCTTGGTTTAACGCTCATCTAAGGAGCAGCGTTTACCAGGCACACTCGAGAAGCTGCATAAAGGTAGTGTTCGGATCGATGCAGATTGCTTTAGAAACGGCTCGAAGGAACGTCTCGTCTCTATTGACGCATTGCTGACTGCTCTTATCTAGGAAGCCGTCTGCAGGTGAAGAAGGAAAGCACTCATCGATTCGAGGATGAAGCCACGATTTCACGAAATTTCTTAGCATTTGACTTGTCGGGGTACTCGTTCTCGTTTCTTGATCCAGCCCTTTTGGATTCTTCCTTCCCTCTTTGCAGGTTTCTTGTGGCAATTAACACTACATCTACTTCGACTGGTCAAATGATCGTTTTTAAAATTTTGTTTCGAATTTCTAACATCCAATGTTATTTTAGCGCCATTTAACTTCACGACTTTTCTTATAGTATACGTAGAATGAATTTTTCAATATTCACTTCTAATCTTATTGTTTGTTTTCTGAGAAAAGTAGGTAGTCTATTTTGCTTACTACAATCGGTTATCTGACCGGTTGAACGATTTATATTTTCTTGTAAAAAACCGCACAAAATTTGATATCAAATTCTAGTTAGCTTCCAATGTAACTACGAAATTTGTAGCGAAGATGAAAGGAGAGAATCTTCAGTTTCCATTGTCTTAGAGGAGTTTAACAACGCGTATTAAAAATAGTCAAACTTTACATGTGTGCAATTCTGAAATTACTAGTGTTTTCCCCATAATTGAACCACTGTTAGAAATGGCAAGGCCTCCCCTCTAAAGTGGTTTTTAGTTTATGGCGATCCGACTTTCCGTTTTGGAGATATTATAATTTAAATGAAGGGGGCATTTTTAAAATTCAACTATATCTATGTCCGTCTAACGCGTCGGGCCTCTCTCTCTCACATCGTGACAATCATGATCGAGTGACGTAGTATTTTCAAGAATTTACTATTAACTATTTACTACAAGTACGTGCGGTCAATGACTTCGCGCCGACGTCAACAATGAAAAGTAAACAAACGCTTCGAACCCTTATCTCTTCGGAACTAACCATACTATCGACTTGAAACAAAAATCGTTATTATCTCCGGAACTAATAAAGTTATCCACTTGAAACAAGTTACATTTTAAAGGGCTCTTTATCCTTTATCCGAAGAATACAACTATAGTAGACTTCCGATTATCCGGTACCTGGTTATTCGGAATGTCTGTATAACCGGCACATTTTCCTCGACTATTTTTCAGTAAATGTTACGGATTATATTTCACACAAACAAAGAAGTTATAGCCGCATACATTCAGCAGTGACGTCGATACTAAACAGTTAACGAATAAAGCGTACGAATTTTATATATTTTATTTTTTAGTAATAAATTTTATTATTACATTACCCATGGTTGTGTGAATCAAAAATTAAAAACGAATTTTTAAGAGAAATCGACAGGGGGTAACTGCTGAAATTTTTCGAGGAAAAAAAAAATTTCAAATCGTTCTGAAAAAAATATTTTCGATCACGAGGATCAATTACAATTATTTTTGGTGAATACACATACCTTCGAAATCCTACCCAGTTCCGAGAAAAAAATTCAATAAGAGGATAAAATTATCGATGAAATTAAAAAATTTTGTATCGTTTTAAAAAAATTATTTTTAGTTGCAGGGGTCAATTACAATCATTTTTAGTTATTAGACATACCCCCGAATTCCTACGCATTTTCGAGAAAAAAATTCCTTACCAAAAATATAATTTCTGGTCAAAAATGGTACCCTGAAATTTCATGCTTATCTTTAAAATGTCATAACTCCTGAACGGATTGGACGATTTTAAAGTTTAAAAAAGCAAACAACGCGTATTTTGGCGTAGAATATGTAGAAATTATAAAAATATTCGAAAAGTTGATCCTTGATCCTGCAAAATGAGAAAAACCCCATAAAAATGGTTCAATTTTCAAACAGTCATAACTCCTACAATAGTGAATATATTTCAATGAAACTTTTTTCTGAAGTAGAGCTCATGGGTACCTACAAAAAAGTATTAGACAACTTTTCTGTAGGGCGTCAAACAAAATTACTAAAAATGAAAAACGAATTTTTAAGAAAAATCGACAGGGGGTAGGTGCCTAAATTTTTCGGCGAAATTGAAAAGTTTCAAATCGTTCTGGAAAAATTATTTTCGATTGCGGGGGTCAATTACAATCATTTTTGGTGATTACACATACCTCTAAAATCCTAACCATTTTCGAGAAAAAAATTCTTTACCGAAAATATGATGTGTGGCCAGAAATGTTTCCGTAATTTCATTTTTTGTCCTACTTCCTTTTGTGTTCATTTCTATAATCTGTTGATAATGTTGCGAATAACACGAAAATGTTAATGAAAAGTTGGTCGAAAGAATACATTGGATATAAAATCATAGAGATACAAGCTGTGATATGTTGTCCAATATTTTTGTCGCATTTTTCATTTTTTCTACGCGGAAAATATTCTGTTGATTTCTTCGTTTCAAGCATATGAATTTCTTTGAAATCTTCTGTAAGTTTCAACCTCGTTCCGAAGGTATTTTATATTTCTAGAATCGTTTATCTTCGCGGTTATATCGGTTTCGTTACTGCATTTCTCACGGCGAGAGTGCCCGAAAACAACTGTCAAGACCAGACGACCTAGAAAATGATGATTGTCTTCATTCTGCAGCACACTGCAGCTGCGGAGAAATTTTATTGTAGGAAATTGCCACGTTGAAACTCACCGTGGAATCGTTGCCTCGTAACAATTTATAATTACAGTTCTGAAGATACATTTAACGTTCCCTGGAGTGGACCTATTTCCTTAACTTTTCTCAAGTATCAAAGTCTTTGCGTGGATAGTATTTTCTATCGAATGCAGCGATAACAAATTTATATTGTGAAAATTAATAATTTTTAAAATTTTATTACGAAGTGAAGCATAGAAATATATTCATCCTTTAATCCGTTTTATTTTAATCCTCTATCGTATGAAGTTTATTCTTTCCTTCGAAAAGAAAGTCCTTAGTCAATTTTCCTGAAATTCTGCTTTATTGAACCATAATATACTCTTTTCAATCAAGCATGATGGACGTTTAAAGATTGTATTGAGACATTCTCTTAAAAATTTATTGTTTTCTATTTTTTACATTTTTACGTAGACATTTACCTCGTCAAAGATGAAGCAAAGTTTAATTATTTGAACGTTATTCAGATGATATTACAATAGATTAAAGCTTTGTAACATGTAGAATGTACAACACAAGTGTCATTCGATAGAGAATTCTTTGAAACTAATTAGAGCGCGTGTACTCCGTTTGGTCCATTATTTCCATTAAATCATGTTTCCGTTACCGTTCATATTTTATCGTGCCTTTTATTTTTGTTAAGGCATGTCCTCGACTCCTCGTCGTTGACGTATCGAATCCTGAATGGACGAGCGGATGCACCGGGTTAGAAATAAATCTCGATCCATGCTGGTTGACTTTGACCATTTACCATTCGAATCAGACACGTTGTCTATACCGTGAAATATGCAGTTCGTTGGATAAACGTATAGGTGTACTCTGCTCTATTCTGGCACATTCCACTTTGAAACCTTTCCCAGATGCGATGAAATTAGATTGTAACGCGTGCACTTTGATTATAACCATGGGGCTTCTTGCAAACTAATTTCAAGAAGTATTTTTTGACGATGGAGAATCCTTTGTAATTTGTCCATGTGTTATCTCCACACATTTTAAACATAGGTTGTATGGAAATAATCTTTTCGGATATTGTAATTAACAAAATAAATTCAATTGTAATTTGAGGGAACTCTGTTGAAGCGAGAAGTGTTGGAATAACTCTTTTAGACACTGTAATTTGCAGAGGAAATGTCAAAGTTTTAAAAAATTGTTTTGTTATCGTAAATTTTACTTGACAATTTTTGAGAGATCGCTCCAAAAATAACGAGGCATATATTTGTTAAAAAGAAGTATAAATTCTGACATTTCAGTCGTTCGTTTCGAGTATTGTTTCGTAAATTTTAATGGAAGTGTTGAAATAACTCTTTTAGAGTGCGTAATTCGCAAGGGAAGTGTCAAAGTTTTAAAAAATTGTTTTGTTAGCATAAATTTTACTTGACAATCTTTGAGAGGTCACTCCAAAAATAACGAAGCATACATTTGTTAAAAAGAAGTATAAATTCTGATATTTCAGTGGTTTGTTTCGAGTATGCTGTTCAAACTACTCGATATTATTATAATTTTAAAAAAACAATTTTCATTCATTAAGAAAATTATTTTCTCTGTTTATCAAAGTATTCTTGAACACAATATACGCGTATAAACTAAACATCAATTTTGATCAAATAATTTGGTACTCAATGGGTCAACAAATTTTTAAATTTCATTTATTTCCAATTGATTCTCGTCTCATGAATTTCCTCGTTTCTCAAATTTGCTAATTAATTATTTGTGGTATGTGTTGAATCTACGTGAAAGAATTTTAATGTGTTAGAACAGGATCATCTTGAGAAATTTAAATTTAATCGGTTAAGGAACAAAAGTGACTATTCCTCTTCTAGCCATAAGAGTTTGAACTTCATGTCGTATAGAGTGGCTCAAAGGAGCACTGGACCCGCGAAATATTGATTTTGCGCTTACCGTGTTTTCCGTTCAAATATGGTCTTGTCGGAGGGAACGGAGAATGGATCGCGATTTCGTTAAATCGAATCGTGCGAGTTCACGTTTACCCTCGCGAACCGTATCCGGCACTTCTTCCGTGGTTCGATAGGATTCGTTGATTAGATCTATCGATTCTTCGCGTTTTACGCCACGTGATTCCAGAAATACCAATTAACTATGTTATTTCTGTTACTGAATTTTAAATTCTCATAATACTGTGGTAGAATACTGGCGATAAAAGTTCCGGGAAACGTGATAAAACTTCAAGTGTGATGTATACTTTATTTAATACGTGAATTTACTACCGTTATGTAATTAGAAAACCATTCGTGACAAGCAACGTTATATGTGTAGTATTATCCTTAAAAATATATTTAATAAACCAACATGACAATTATCGATAGTTTATATTTTATTTGTTCGTACTTAAATATAAATAGACAACCATTGCTGTTACAGTCGCAGTATAAAATTCCATAGCAACAACAGCATTTCATATGTTTAAAATTTTTTGAAATGTTTGTAAGAGATAGTCTTCAGAGAAAGTCGAATAAAAATAATTTCTATCCAAGTATAATAGTCAATATACACATATCAATAAACATATAAGGTACGAGTTGTGAGGTTGAAAGGTTGTCATGAATATTTACAAATAAATGATTTAAGCTCTTCAATTTTACAACAAAATTGTTTGTGAAAATACAAGTTCCTTATCATCATAATTAAACTGCGGAATAATTAAACGTCTATGCAAATTTTGATAGAATAAAGTTATTGTTTAATGACAGTTGACTTGTAGAAATGTGACGTTGCCCATCACCATCTTTCTTTGGCGCCAAATGCGCGCGCAGCATTCTGGTGCAATTCGGCAAAGTTTTTCTATGTCCTAACTATAATAATGTTTAAATAGAATTATCGAAAAGTCGATATCTGAAAGCTATACAGTCAGAAAGTTTTTCTGCCCTATTTGTGTGCTTGATTTTGATAATAAATCTCACTATCATCTGTACACAGAAATTGAGGTTTCGTCGTAACCCACGAGACTCATCAGTCGTGTTTCGTTCGTTGTTTTGACGACATCGTCACGTGTTCAGTCGTCGCGTAAGAGTGGACTATCGCGAATTTGTTGTTTTTTTTTCTACTAAATATTGTAGAAGCTTCCGTGTGAGATTTGTATCGAAGAATACTTGCTTTCTTACGATATTTTAAACGCATCTATCGTGGTTGTTAGAATGCATCGAAGTTATTTTGAAGATTCATCGAATAGTTCATAACGTTGGACTGTGCACTGAATGGTGAGCAATAATATTTTATTTGTTGTCCTTCCTTTTAACGACTGATTTTAATCGAATGTTATCCGTATTGCGTATGGTTTTTATGTTATTATTTCAGATTACGAATTTAACTAACTTTGTCAAACGGTGTCATTCATATTACAAAATTATCTGAATAATGGTTTAATATTTACTCAAGCCAAATGCATAAATTATTTGTATAATGAAGATTCTATTTTTATATAAATACAGAAGAAATATAATCGATCGCACAAACTTATACATATGAAGCATACGTAAAACAGTAATTTTTAACGAAAACTCTTAATCGTATAGGTCTCATAGATTTTCCAATCTGGATAAAAGAGAGTTTAAGAATCTCGACGCTGGAACAATCGTATATAGAAAGAATTCCGTGCGTCCATCCGGAACAAGACACGCTCGAATGTTATTAGTATTAAGCTAATGAAATGTAAATGAGACAGTCTTGTTCTAGAGCGACTTATTCCCCTCTACTAAATTTCTCTTCCGATAACTGTGCTCCGGATACACCTGCTTAATTAACGGAGCGTTTCCTTAGCGGGCAAACAAGGAACGGTCAATCTTTCCTTTTTCTCTCTTTTTTTTCCTTCGGGTTGGTTGCTTCATAAGTTACGGTTACTCTGGTGTCGGTTGGAAAAATTCGATCTATTTGTTTGCCAGAGAAGGATCCGCATTCTCTTGGATTGCACAGGATTGAGAGGATCTAATTAACTGCGACGGGAATCGATCGACCGCCTTTAAAACCGAGCTGCGCGGCTTAGAGGGTGAGATATTTTTTTTAAATTCCTCGCGCCACACCCCTCTTAGCCCGGTATTTGTTTCTTTGGCTTTATAGAGGCGAATTTACGCCAGGAAGAAGAAACTTACTGCATTAGTTTCTTCTCTCATTTTTAAGTGACAGCAGGGCAAATGATTCATTTATTGTCACCTTGGACCAGCGATTTTCAACCTCTTTTATTTCTCGGCACATTAATCACTGAATTTCTGCGACACGCCAAAAAATATACTAAATCTTTTTATCAATCACTGACGAGAAAAGTATATATTTTTACTCGATTAAAATCAAATAATGGTCTTATACCGTTTTTGTGAAATTGTTTATATTGTTTTCTTGAGGAAGGAAATTAAATACATTTAATCTTATATCAATGGGCCGAAACGGTTTCACTAGAAACCTACTCAAACAAGGAGAAAGCTTTTTAACCCCTTAATGTACGATTTAATGTAACTTTTCAACCGTATACTATTTAATTTGGCTTGTTTGTACAAGTAATGGCCACGAAAAAGAATATTTTACGACTACCTGGTGAATGTAAAAATGTGTTGATTTTAATTTATAAAACTTGATGACGAGTGAGTAGCCTCATAATTGTAAAACTTGACATCAAGAACTTGCGACGTGTCAGACTCGTCATTGTGTGGCAAGGGGTTAATAATAAAAGTTGCAACTCACGAGAGAAAACATGGCGATACAGCTGCCATTTCGTAGCGGTACAAACAGATGAGATAAGCATTTAATGAGCGAGAAATTCGATGAATTCGTCGGTGAGGAAAACAGAAATAGAATAACCAGAGCAAAAACATTGTCGATAGGGAACAGGGAATTAGGGCCGTTGACGTAATTAGTGGAAAAAAGGTGACGGGACATGAATACCAATTAACGGTTCGACAATTAAGAGGAGCGTGTAAATTATACTCGCGGAAAATGTCGATATTGAAAGCGCGCGAGTGGGATTTCATTTGTGCCATATAGAAGTTAATTGGAAACGGAACGGCGAACCTGAAAAAAATTTGGTAACATGGCGGAGAAAACGGCTCGGTATCCAAGTTTAGTTTAACGGGTATGATGGGGATCGAATGCAAGTATGTAAATGGAAACGTGATTTAAAAGTGTAAAAGGTATTACAGAAGCAAGTTCGATTTGCAATGGTGTGGAACGAAAATATTAGTTCTTCGCAGTATTATTCGCGATTAAAAGACACGCGAAAGAAATGATACGAAAAGTGGATATCGGTTAGCAATCGTTGACAGAATGGAATTAAGGCAGGGAAATTTTGTATTGACAAACTCACCGGCTAACTGGAGATAAAACTCGTCGGGGTTTGCAAATAGCGGACGCAAACATTTTGTTTTTGAAAATAAATACAACTTTCCAATTAGCCTTACCGACCAATTCAGAAATACCGTCAATCAAACAAATTCATTGTTTTTATAGATGGTACAAATAGCAATTACTCAAACGATTAATAGAGTCGAATGGTTGCAATACTTTCTGATGCGTCACTTAGCGTTATTTTCATTGAATAAGATAGAAATTTTTAAATGTAAATGAAGATAACGAAGAAATTAATGTAACGGTATTTGTTTCTTTCTCGATTACAATATCTTCCGTTCATATAGATCAGAAAATACAAAACAAAGAAAACGTAAGAAAAATTTAGATTAATGCGAAGTATGTTTGTAATGAAGCTTGAAAAAGGTGAAAGTGTATTAAGAGGATAAAAGCTTGATTTATTCGTCCATCATGGAGGAAGATTCGTATACACGCCGGCTGTACCGAATTGACTCATTGTAATTAACTTTTATCGATTTTATATAACGAAAATCGGAGTTACGAGTTGAAAGAGATTAAGTATCGTGACGAAATACGGTAGTGTGGATTGAATTCGTAGATAAAAATCAGCTTTCAGTATTTGGAATTTTTTTAGGACAAAGATACATGTAATATATACATACTATTCAAATTTTCAATGTTCAAAGTACAAATTTAACGAAATAAATGGTAATAACCATAATTCAATGAACCACTCACTCTGGTTTTTTAAGTGCAAATACGAACATTCATGATGACTGGGGGCATTTTCTGTTTATATTCGCGCCGACATTATTCAATTCTTTTGTTTTCGCATCGCTCCGCGTAAATTGAAAACCAATTATGTTATTTAGAGTATTATATTAGCAATAGAACGTGATTATGAATAAATTTTGATAGAAATACGTGCGCGATGGAAACGCGAAATCCATCGACCACGCATTATTCATCCGAGAACCGAAATTATTCGACGCTTTATAGAACGGAATATATCTTCGTTCTCGTTCGCGGTTCATTCGCGCCCGATTTCCTCGTCTATCGATTCAGAATGCTGATTTTTGCGTACGAAATCACAGAATGAATCAATTTTTACCCTATGCTATTCACTCACACGTGTCACCTTATAGAATTGGTTATAGAAGATTAAAATAATAATGGATTTTATTTTTCGAACGAATCTAAAATTTTTATTTGTCATTGGGAAACAAAATTTTCTCAATTCCGACCGGAGCAGAGTTTTCACATAATTTTGATTGGCTCATTTTGAAAAGGGAATGCAAAGATGGCGCGTGACGAGAACATAGAAGGGTCGCTCGTAACTCGTTGACTGGACATACCAGAGAGAAAGCGTAAGTTTTCGCTCGTTAAGACCCATAAATAATAGCGACGTCGAGGACAACGCGGCAATTTCCGGGCAGGCTGTCGCGGCCACGTTTGTATTTTGGCGGTGTGGTCCGTGGCGGCGATTTAAATATTCCATGGATTTTTACTGCCTTTTGGAATCAAGCACGAGAGAGGGTGTAAGTTTCAAATCATCAGCCGTGCCACTTGTCCTGAATTTTCGCATTTCAGCCTGATTGGAGATGAAGCTCCATTTGAAAGGGTACGAGCAGAGTTAGCTCTGCATGTATCGTGTTATGCAGCTATGCACAGCAATGTACAGTCGCTCACAAAATTGTTTCGACAGGTCATAAGATCACGACAAAGTGCAATATTAATAATTATAGCTTTAAGAGAATTCAGAGTGGCCATGAATTAATTCCTTCTTGGTACCTAAGTACAAATTCAGTCAAAATAGTTTGATTACTCGATTCTGACGTTTTGGTCACTTTTCAAGAATGATATTAGCAAAAATTATATGCATATATAATGACTTCTGAGAATTTAAAATCATAATGTTTTTAATCGAGTTACATTTTGTTATTTTATTTAATCCTTGCCACGTGAAACCAAATAAAACTAAATTAAATTTAGTTATAAATGATTTGAGTATTATTATTTATTTATTTTATTTAATCCTTGCTACGTGAAACCCAGATAGATAGAAATTGCTATAACACAACTAATGTTTATAAATTTCAAAATTGAAGAAGTGAACCCATGCACAGGGTCGAAATATCGAGGAAAAAGTTCAGTTTTTCTTAGCGCCGCTTCGGCGCTCTTATCCCCATTTGTTTATAAATGATGAAAGCTTAGCGAACGCTGAGACATTCTAGCCGTTCGCGATATCAATATTTTATCCGCTTCCATCGAGTAGCTTGTGTTTTATAGTTAACGGATTCACGGTTGATCTCCCGCAATCGTTAGTCTCACGAAGGGGAGGCAATGTTATAAATTTACCGAGTATGTTTCAAAACTTTTTCCATAAACGAAACGCGAAAATTGGTAGTGTTTACAGATCCATTTATTCAGCTCGACAGGAGCGGTTCTTCCTCGTTCAATCTCTTCTCCTTTAATAAACACATAATTCTTCAACAAATATTTGAACTACCGCGTTTGTCTATCCATTATCAAAAGATACCGCGAGTCAGGTTAACTCAATTTCTGTTAAAAGGGTTTCTTGGGTCGAACAATGGACAATAGTCGGATTTAGGAAACAAATATGTGTATGTGGCACTGTGAACTAGTGTTACAAATTAGTGGGTGCAACCTTTAGAAGAAGGTTTAATCACCTATTTGTATTAATGCATCATCGAATTTCAGCAATTGTAAGAGTGATTCATGCAATTGTAACAAGTTGTATCTTCATTATGGTTGGAATTAGAAAGAATTTTGGGAAAAAATTAGTGGTTTCGAAGAGGTCTTAAGATAATCTCAACAGTTTTCCACAAGTGGATACATAGTGGTCATTACCCAAATACTTTTTCGAGCTCAATTATATAAAATTTATGTTCTAACTAACAGAAATAAGTATTTTAATATATTAAAAGGCAACCCAATCGATAACTTTATTACAAAGAAATACGTAGGGTAATAATGTTTCGAAATCCTAGTCTCGAAATAGTAATTCGTTAAGAAGCTGAATTGGTGCCTCCCAACAGCATACTACGGTTAACAGGTTCATTTATTTCGAACGATTTCTTCGATGTTTACTAATTTCCGAGCTTTATTTATCCGAGCGTCGTGGTCGAAAACAATCGTGCACGGTATGTAGACCTCACGGTGGTCGGCTTTGAAAGTGCAATTGATCGCGAGGCAACCTCAGACGGTTGCAGCCGTACGATCTAAGGCGTACGTCGCGGAACGTTCCTCCCTTTCCAGCCAGAGGGTTGTCTGTTGCTGCCAACTTCGACAAAGAGAATGTCTCCCATCTCCGTTTCTATCCTCGTTCGTCGTAGATCCTTGTTCCTCCCGTCGTAGCCGCTGCGAAAGAGGCGAAGGTGCAGCGGCAACAGCGAGACCAGCATCTAGGACAGTGGTTCTTAACCTTTTTAAACTCACGGTACAGATTAGTAGAAGATTCTTAATTTTTCTGGACTCGCAGCACGTTTTAGAAAAAAAAGAATTGGCACAGTTTTGTAATCACGAGCAATTGTAATATTTACCAAGAAATGAATTTGATATACAATTAACCCTCGTATCGACAACGATCCTTGGTCGTTTATGATCCTCTATTAAAATTGTACGTTATTATATTGTACAATAAAAAATTATTCAGGAAAAATGTATTATAAAATTAATAAAGCAAATTATAGGTCAGTGTTAGTCACACATGATAGGCTAAAGTTATCTTACAAGTAGGCATTAAAAAGTAACAGTAGGGACATTGAAAAGTTTCTGAACCGATTCCATAAATAGTGACGGATTAAGCCGGGGTTTTAGTGGTCATAATCTCTCTCAAAGTAGCCCCTTTGGGAGTTGATGCAACAACCCCAACGTCCTCCTTTTTGCATGCTGTTCAGCGCTGCCCACGTTTGTTTCCGAATCTCCTCACTTGTGCCAGATCTTTGGCCTTTGAGCTTTGTCTTCATTTTAGGGTAGATGATACCCTCTCTATTCTCCTGATATGCCCATCCGTGATTATTTCATTTTCCCTAAAACGAAGACAAAGCTCAAAGGGCGGAGATTTGGGACAGTTGAACAGATGCAGGAAGAGGCCAGGCTTGTGCTAAACAGCGTAAAGAAAGAGTCTTCAGAAGACGTTTCAACAATGGCAGATTCGCGGGGACCGTTGCGTTGGCTCTCAAGGGTAATACTTTTGGGGTAATGGTGGTCACTAAAATTTCAGGTTAGTTTCTCAGTTTTTATAGAGGCTGATCGAAACTTTTCGAAACATTCACGAAACAGTAGCAATTACAGTGATAATAAATGTATAGATTATTGGTAGTTTTTACATTTTTGTTCTTTAATGACAAAACAAAATAAAAAATAATGGAAGTATGAATTTTTTTACTCAATGTCAAATATAGTTAACGTCGATCCAAATTTCCTTTTAATTAATTTATTTGCAATTTATTTTATTACCAAGTTGATTTGAAAGACACTTAGAAGATTAAGAGTATATTATTATTCTTTGTTTCCACAACTTCCAATCATTTTCTTATCTAATTAATTTTTGTCAACTATATTGAATATTTATAACGTTTGTTTCTTCTTTTATTTGACTCTGTAACAATTTCTAAGTAACGAAGTTCTACGTATATGTATACGTAAAGGATTGAATATTATTTGTAGGGTAAGTGCATGGTTATTGATTGTGTTGTGTTGGTCGCTTTTCAACTTTGGTAGTAAATTTCTCTATATTGAATAATTTGCTTGCTGTGGTCTAGTATCTGTGCGTCATTAATCCAATATATAGGTTCGTGTAATAACATTTACTGTATACGTATGAGGTACTACAACTATTTACACGTTTATCACTAATTAATTCTCACTATTACCTTTAAAGTATGTTTATATCGCAGGAATTATTTTATCCCTATATGAAAAATTAAAATTACGTACGTAGCGTTGAAAGATTGTATGAAAAGAATAAGAATGAAATTGTAAAATAGCGGAAAAGACATTTGTCAGAAATGAAATATTATAGGTAAAGACATATATTTACAGAGTGGTGATTTTAACATGGCAATGACAAATGGTCAAGTTGAATCATTTAAACATTTGTGGGATTACGTTGGACGTAAGCTGCGAAGTCGTTACTTTACCAATAAATGGAGTTAGTGCAAAAAATTACGAAAATGTAATAAAAAATAATATCCAAGTTTCATGTTCGATTAATCGAATCAATATCACGCAAATGTCATGCAGTCACAAAATCTAACGTTTAATTAACGTTTTATTTGATTATCACAAGAATTACAAATCATTCACGCAACATTATTTTTGTTAGAAGTGTTTATATAATTCAAAGTATGCTTCACAACTTTGGTTATAAACCATTTGCTTAGTTTAGGCTTTATACTGGTATATTTCAAAAAGAATTTATTGTAATTTGTATGCCACGATCGGTGATATCTATTTTGCTAGTTGGTAATTTTTTAAGAAAAACAAAAAAAAAATTGGGTTATGGAGAGTTAAGAATCACTGATCTAGGAGGATGAGGAGCACTGGAAGAGTTGCCGTAGGACGTGCTGGAATCGGAGGATGAGACGGTGAAAGAGGAGGAACGTTCGAGCGGAGGAAAGCGTAGCGCGATGAAAGGAAGAAGGTGGATCGAGGAGGAAAGACGGTGGATGGACAGGGCTCGGGAGAAAGAAGAGAAGCGGAAGAGGAACACAGGGGGATGAGAGAGGGAGAAAGTCGCGGAGAAGAGCGTCGGATAAGGTGAAAGAGGGAGAAAATCGTATAGAGAGAGGCAGAGGAGAGCCGGAACGACCCGGGGGTTGCCGTGGCGTTATCGACCGGACTGGTGGTCGGTACGAAACCAGGCGTCGGCGCCGTGGATGCCCCGGCTTCCTCGAGTGCCGGACCATCCTCCACCTCCATCGGTGCCTCCACCGCCGTCTCCACCACCACCGTCGGCAGCAGCACTAGCAGCACCAGCACCAGCACCAGCACCGCCACCTCCATGGAGGTCGCGCGGCTGGCCGTCAGTGGAGCCTGGGACAGACAGCCGATCGCACGCACGAAGGGTGCGAGTCGTCCTTGGGATTGCTCGGATCGGTTCTGGTCGGTTGGACGGTTGGTTGCACGTTGCTAGCGGTGGTATATGGTCGATTGACATGGGATTTACCTCATCCCCCATCGGTCCGTTCCCTCGTTAAACGCTCGCCGATGTTGGTGGCTGTTAGTCGACCGTTTGGAATTGCCGCCGCGACGCGGTGAAAAGATTCCCGAGCGTAGCGACCGGGAGGCGCGATCGCGAGATGAAGACACCTTGTGGGTAGTGGTGGTGAGGGTGCAGGTGGTGGAGTGGTGGACGAGTTTCTTCGCGAGCCGAGCAGACGGTGCCTGAGCTGCACGAGTGTCGTGTGAACTGGACCGGACGTGGATATGACAGCGGTCTGTCGTTGATTGGATTTCATTGCCGCGATGTGCCGGGTCTGTGCGACGCCTACGACACTGGACCAGTGGATGGAAACTCCCGACGTGCTTACGAATCGAACGGAGTCGGCTGTTCGCGTCGAAACTGGTACGGAAGCTTTCGTCGGGCTCGACGAACAACTTTTTTTTAACCGGGCACATCGGATGCTGTCGCGTCGCGCGACTGTTGTTGTTATCGTTCGCTGCGTTGACGGCGGATTTGTATCCGCGGCCGTATTATCGTCTCCTAATCGCGTAAATTGCGAACAAGTTGCTCCTCCGGGCTTACGGTTTAATAGTAAACTACTTAGCGAAGTGTTAACTTTGTTCCACGCCTGGAAGCCGTTTAAGTTAGGAAGATATGCAAATACCCGACGGATAGGGAGCTTTCGGTTTGCTTGTGGTTTGATCACACTCGTAAAGGTTTTCCCTCGTTCCGTTTCCTGGTACAGAACAAACATCTTGTACGATAAATTCTCTTAGAAAGCAACAGTTTTACCTGTTATCCTCCCAGGTATTTTCAGCAACTCGATTACGTCTATTTATTTTTGTTTAGTGATTCGAAACTGATTCCACAGTTTACCATTGACACGATTCGTATGCTCTGTCGACTATCAACCGTACAAATTTTTATCGGTCGAACGGTTATTCGAGCAACAATCGCATTTTCCAATAGGCATCGTGTATTGCCCTATTAGCACCCACTGGCGCGGCGCGGGAGCCGTCGAACGAGTTAATGCAGGGACGTGATTTTCGTTTTCCGGACCGTTCGAGATCCAATAATCCACAGCGGTTAATCGCGTTCGAGGAATTACTTTCGCAGTTTTCCACGGAACGTAGGTCGAGCGTCGCCGGGTCGTAGACGGGAACAGAAGTTCATAATTCCGCCCTAATCCGACTGTCGTATCCGTATCTCGATAATTCTCGGGGGATTGATCGCGGCGGTGTGGAAGTTTCAGCGGACAGCTTGGCTCGGCGAATTATTAATCGTTCTGTTCGTCCCCTGCAATTAGTGCGAGCTAGGAATTTAATTTCGCCGCGAGAGACTCTTCTTCTCCCTTTCTCCCGTTCCGTCTGTCTCGATGATGGCCTAGTTATCCATATTCGAATCGTCGGCGGGAGCGGCAGGGTTTGACGGACGCGGGGATGTACGTCATCGCGAATCTAACACGTAATCCGGCGACACTTTGATCCTCTTTTGAAGTTGCAAAGCCTTACCGACACCGGCCAATTCTCGCGTTGGAAGCCTTCGATAGGCGACGAATCACCAAGTAGTTATCCTCTCGCCGATCCGCGTTTGCACTTTGATCCAACTTGAGGATCGGGATCTTTCGCGGATAACTTTTCTTCGTACGCGAATGCGATCGTTGGTCGAACGGAATGTGACATAATCGACGACCGTCGCACGGTTGCTGAAAAATCATCGCGTTAACGTCTCGTCGCTTTTCGTTGGAAGAATTGTGGCTCGCGAGTATTTTAGGTCGCAGGATTCGAGTTTTTGGTTAAGATACTTGTTAGGCCAAAGTTAATCCTTCAGGAGCAACGATTCTTCGATCTCTTTTACTTTCTGAAACGAAAAGGATATATTTTCGGTTGATTGATTTTCATCTTCTAAACAATAATCCTCTTGCTAAAATATGTGAATTGATATATTATAATACCTCCATATACGCTATAAATGTTTTTCGTAGTTTTCGCCAGAACTGACTAACTCTGTTCCCGTTCATAATTTCCCACGTACATAAAATAATTCTCTAAGGATAATATACTTCTGTCAAGTCAAACCTAATAATTAGGCGATTACGTCAAAGTAAAATTAAAAAGTATCGATAATCGTCATTTAATCACAATAATAAATCGTCTTCAAACTTCGGTTCGAATTTTCGAGGAAACAGAAAGTTGCAACTAGTATCAGGCTTGAGACAAATTAGAATCATTATTACGATTAATATTGCAATATCTTACATCTATCAATTTTTATTTAAACGTATAGTTTATAGTATATTTTTGTAATTTATATCTGTCTGTTTGTTTGTTGTTCGATTAAATTACCAGTGTTCTATTTCGTATATAACAGGTAATAAAATAGAATATTTTATTTCATTTTCATCTCAAATGTTAAGAAACGGTCAGCAAAAACGACTTAAACGCGGGCAAATTTAAACGTAAAAGTATTCAGGAATATTAGTACACGTCTATGTACCGAATCTAGTCTTTATCACTGTTTTTAAGCAAACCATGTGATCAATTCTTTGCAAATCAGAATTTATCCATTCGAAAATCGAGATCTTTATTTATTGTTTTCGCAGTTCTTTCTTGCCTACTTTTTTCTTTTCTTCCTTTGCCTTTTCTTAAATTTTCTTCCATGAGATTGAATTTCATATTTTGCAGCAGTGAAAGTTAAATTATACTTTTACGAATGTCTATTGCTACTTTCTCCAACAAGATTGTAACAGAACAGCAAGGTTACTTTGTTTTTATAGTAATATTGTTGCAGAACTATGCTTAAAACAATACACAACAAATTACTAGGTTAGTTTTTTGGAAGTCAAAGATTATTCAATCAATGAAAATTGCTAACTTAGAATGTCAGCGTGAAAATGCAAATTTATTACGCACCGAAGCTTTTTGTTCATAACACAATTTTTTTTGTGACAATACAGTGTCTATCCAAGTTCCAACAAAACACTACTCCAGTCTGTGTTAGTCATTTATTATTTCTGTCTCTTTTATTCGTTTCATGAGCATAATGGAACTCCTGTGGCGTGGGACAAAAAAAAAGTATTATTTGGGATTCGCGATGTTTAAGGGCTCGCAATTAAATTTTCTTTGAAAGAAATTCAACAAACGTTCTTTTTGATAATGGAAAATAATATCGTATCAACATTCTTGAAAGTGTAAATTTGATTAAGAGTATAATTAATAATACTTATAAATAATCTTTCTTAGTTTTAAAACGAGTTATTTATGTAGCAGTTAGTGACTTCGTGTATAATAGCATCATTGATTTCGGAGGATGAAAGTTGGGAAGATGCAATTTTAATTATTATTAATGCTATTTTTATATGTTCTGCTGCATGAACCTTTTCATTTAATTTAAAAAATAGTGCTTTTTTGTTGTAATTTACAGTTATTTCCCAAATGATGCCATACTAAGGGTCGAACGTCAATGCAAGTTGGAATTTAAAATTGAAATCTTGGACCATAATGTAAAATTTGGCATTTTTAATTCATTCTGGATAAGTTGGACAATTATGTTTCATTTAATGCCATAGATTTTGTTCGTATAAATTTTCGTTCGAGCAGTAATTTAAACGCCCCTTAAATTTTATTCGCCTCAGAGGCACCGTGTCGAATATTAGCCGTATAAATTTTTATCAGTAAACAGTCATTCGTAAATTTTAACGGTCGAACAGTTATTTGGGCAACAATTGCACTTTATAATGGACGTCGTTTATTATCCTCTTGTTCCCTAATAGCATTCGCGAGAGTCGTTGAATGAGTGAATGCGCGAACGTGGAAAGGACCTCGTTGTATAGACCACTAAAGGCAAATATTACCTAGTAAACTTTACATTAGTATCGCCTAGGTTCAGGGGTTGTGTTAGTTTATTGCATCTTATGCTTAGGTGCCAAGATGGCTACTCCGGTACAACAGCCTATAATGGAAGAGTAATGCCTTTTTGTCGTAAGATTTTCCTGTGCTTCAAGAAAGAAAATTGCGACAAAAGCCAGTTACTAGTAGCTATTCGGACAAAATTTTGGAAATTTGTAGTTTTATGTAATTTTTGTTTAACCGAATGGTGTATATATTAATTGGATTTCTTGAGTATTACATTAAATTTTTGAAGATATATTTCAAATTCGCAATATTTTATCATAAAAAGTAATACCAGATTCTTGATATACAATGCAAGATAAACATTTTTGTTCGGTAAATATTTCAGTCAATGTTATATACATATGCTGTTTTTAATACCTTTGTTGGCATATGCAGGGTGTTCGTACTCCCCTGGGAAAAATTGTAATGGGAGATTCTAGAGACCAAAATAAGACGAAAATCAAGAATATCAATTTCTCGACTGAGGCCTCGTTAAAAAGTTATTAAAAAATTAAATTAAAATATTTCTAATCATTCTGGAAAAATTATTTTTGGTTGCAGGGGTCAATTACAATCATTATTGGTGAATAGACATACCCCCGAAATCCTAAGCATTTTCGAGAAAAAAATTCGAGGTGTGAAATTTTAAGATAAAATTAAAAAATTTCAAATCGTTCTAGAAAAATTATTTTTAATTGCTGGAGTCAATTACAATCATTTTTGGTGAATACACATACCCCCGAATTCCTACGCATTTTCGAGAAAAAGATTCGTTACCGAAAATATCATTTCTGGCCAGAAATGTCTGCCCGAATTTTCATGCGAATCTTTAAAACGTCATAACTTCTGAACGGATTGACGGATTTTAATGTTTAAAAACGCAAACGACGCGTATTTTAATGGGGAATATGTACAAATCGCAAATATATTCGAAAAGTTGGTCCTTGACCCCGCAAAATGAGAGAAACCCCATAAAAATGGTTCAATTTTCAAACAGCCATAACTCCTACAATAGTGAATATATTTCAATGAAACTTTTTTCTGAAGTAGAGCTCATAGATACCTACAAAAAAGTATTAGAGAACTTTTCTGTAGGGCGTCAAACAAAATTACTAGAAATGAAAAACGATTGTTTAAGAAAAATCGACAGAGGGTAGGTGCCTAAATTTTTCGGCGAAAATGAAAAGTTTCAAATCGTTCTGAAAAACTTATTTTCGATTACGAGGGTCAATTACAATCATTTTTGGTGAATACACATACCTTCGAAATCCTACCCACTTTTGAGAAAAAAATTCAATAAGAGAATAAATTTATCGACGAAATTAAATAATTTCAAATCGTTCTGGAAAAATTATTTTCGGTTGTGGGGGTCAATTACAATCATTTTTGATGAATAGACATATCCTCGAAATCCTGCGCATTTTCGAGAAAAAAATTCAGTACAGGCGGAATATTAAACGTTAATAACTTTTTAACGAAGCCTTCATCAACAAATCGGTGTTCTTGATTTCTTTTTTATTTTGGCCTCTAGAATCTTCCACTAAAATTTTTCCCATGGGTGGCCGAACACTCTGTATAAATGAAATGAAATGAAGATTCATCAACCTATCTAGTTCTGTTTAAAAAGGTACAATAATAGACAGAATAATAGAACCTACACTTAAATAAAAGCAATTAATTAGTGATATTCGATGATTCGATTTTGTAGATCCAAATTAAGTATCTTTTCATCTGCAAATGTAACCTTTTACTATTTTGCTCTCATATTTATATGCTTTTCTTCAAATTCTAAGCGGTACGCTTTATGCTGCTTGTTTAACCAATGTTCCTTTTGTAATTCTCTTCGTACTACGTGTTTGCATTTTTGTAAAACCACGATGTACGTTCTTTATATTAGTGTTTATACCAACATTTTTAACAATTTTAAAACAGACTTGCCTCGCAGACATCTTAAATTTTATATTGCTCTCAACATTTACACTCTCTCAACAACAACAGTGTTGTACGCATTGCATCATATGACATACACACTTAATGAGACATTTGCACACATTATATAACAGTATTATATCAAAGGGTGTAATAACCCGTAAATAAATAAATAAATAAATAAAACATTCTACGTTTGACGCAAGCAGTTTTCTTTTCATTCATAACTTTCTCGACTACTATTCACAACTTTTGATATTTCTATAGTCGCTGTACAACTGAAAACTTTACATTAGAATTTCATTGAAACAGCTTCGACTTAGAAATTAGAAAGATTCCCAAAGTCGTAGTCTCTTAATGGAAATGTTTTCGAAATCACTAGCAGTGGTAGGTTCGATAATCAAACAATAGTCTTACGCTATTTTGCAATTCAATCGTTGACAAATATTAGTCATGATTAGGTTCTGCACTATTTATACTTACTCGTTTATGCAACTTCAAATGTTTACGAATGCTTGATGAATGCGTTTGTAGGGTATGTATTGTTTAATAGACCCCCCTATTGAACTCGCAATATTAATTGTTTTCGTATTGGAGCTGGGCAAACGTACGTAGGGTAATTGCCTTCGACGAAACTGGTGTTTGGTAATTTGCGCTCGCTTCGATTCCCTTTGGCGAAGAGAGTTGTCGAACCAGCTTAGGTTACAGGACGAACTAAAGGATTGCGTTTAAAGTGGCCTGGCAACTTGGAAATTGGAAATTCTCACGTTGCCGTGGTCCGGTATTATTGGGTTTCGTGTCATTTATGGGCTGCAAACGGAGCATGTTACAAATTGAGTTGTCCGACGTAATGTTGGATAAACGGAAAAAGCACGCTAAACGTCTGCAAAAATACAAAACAAAAGCAACTTGTTGGCTTTTGGGGACAGATTATTGTTATTACTTCATTTATTTTCATGTAACTTAATTTTCAACACGCAACTCATTTGTTCGGTAGTGAACACAAGGGATTCGAAATTCAAATTATTATTAACCAACAGTTTACATACTTGAACATTTTTTATACATTCGTTTCTTCGGTTTCAATTTCCTTTGTACATTATTTCTGATGTATTTAATTTTTTTCCTGGAACATATCATTTGTCATAAAATTACTATACATAATAAATAATCATTCGGAGATGAAATAAATAAAAGAAACTAGTAACTATTATTTCTGTGTTTAAATTTCTTTTTTCAGTTTTTGTTTTCGAAGCGACACTTGTAGCTAATTGGCGATTATGGTAGCTAATCAGTTAAGATAGTTTTATCTTGTGAAGGCTGACTATGTCTGACCAATACTACTTGCATGAAGAATCGTTTTTTCTTTGTCAAATGCCCCGAAGTTTAGTAAGATTTATAACATTGAACAACTATAATATTATATATAATATGTAAAAACTTCTTTTCGATAATAATAATTTCGGAAAACGTAGATTTATTCGTCGATGTTTTGGCTTATATTAAAGGCTTCAGGGTATCATATCAAACATTTTTCAAACGTGGAAAAGTGAATTTAGGGAACATATTACACCTATCTTCTTCTATGTTCCCTAAATTTAATTTTCCACATTTTAAATATTTTTGATATATCTTGAAGCAGGCCTTTAATATAGACTGAAATGTCGACGAGTAAAATTACATTTTCCAAAATTGCTCGTACCACCAAAAAGGAATTACTGCATGTTTTTCTTCTACCTTCGGGACTTAATTTTATATTATCGAACATAACAATCATTTTCGATCGAGGCAGAATAATATTTTGCTCCAAACTGTAATAAAATTTGCCTGCGCACAAATTAAACAGAAGAAATTAATCGTATTGGAACAAATATTGTGTACGAGTAAATTTCCTAGTAATAATATTGAAAGATTAATAGCGAGCAACCGAGAAAATTCGTATTTCGGTATAATTTATATCGCTGTGCGTGTTTGAATCGTGAAATCATTTTTTATACACTTTACATTCGAATTTTTACTGGATTTTTACCCAGTACCTACTGCTTAGCTAATACAGGTAACCCTTCTATAACACGGTAGATAGGTTCCTAGAAAATGCCGTGTTGTGTGAAACCGTGTTATATGAGACCAAAAGCCAGTACAAAAAGGGGTTTACATTCCGAAAGCTTATTAAAAACAAATATTTTTTTTTAATTCTATATAAGCAACTTAATTTTTATGAAGAATATAAATGTATGCATAACACAAAACAAAAAAAAAGATTAAAAAATATTATTTTAATTTAATACAACCTTAATTTAATAAATTATAATTTGTTTATATATTTTCATGTAAAACCACTATAGTTCATTATTTTAAGGTAATTTAGTTTTTAAATATGTTAAGCAAAAATCATGTTATCCAGTGCTGCAGAAGTACAATGTTCTATAAAGGTTTTTGCAATTTTCTTATCGTGTTAGAGCGAAACCATGTTATAGGATGCCTTGTTGTAGGAGGGTTACCTGTATATCGCTTTGAAAATGACCAAAGTCGGCCATTTTCTCGAAATAGGTTTCATTAAAGTATAGGATAGCGTAATGCTTTCAACGATTGATGAACCATCAGTAGTGTGTTCTACAAGTGAAACTACTAAAATGTTATGTAACAAAAAATCTATAAATGCTTTGTTAAGAAATTATAAAAAGAATATGAATTGTGAAACTCGATTGAGATTCAGGACATTAAAATAAGAAAAAAAATTTATAATAAAATAAAATCAATCTTTTGCAAGCATTCGATATCGTGAGTTTCATTCCAAGTTACTGAATATAAACTTGAACAATAGTTTAAAATTTTATGACAACAAATAGTTATCGTAGAAAGAATACCTCAACACCCAAGATAAATGATAGAAACTAAACTCTGATAAAGAAATGTTTAAGTTATTAACATAATTCTACGTTAAAAATATGTTTTCGTGCCTCAACCAGCAGTTGCTCTCTTTAAACAAAATGTTAGTAAATAAAAAAACATTACATTTCATATTTTTGTCATAACTTCTTAACAAATCGTTTATGAATTTGTTGTTATATATTTTAGTTGTATTTTTACTTGTAGAACACACTGCTGAAGTGTGTATGAAAAAATGCGGAACATATGCATATTTTGATGTCCCATCTAACCGTCGAATTTATTTTTGTTTCAGAAAAGCGTGAATAAAGGAAACGTAAGAAGAAGACTGCTTAGTAAACAAACTAGGAACGTAGAAGCGAAGTCAAGGAATTGATTAATATCTTATTATTTTGCAACCTGAACGAATCACGGAAGAACAACCACCCTGGAAACTGTTGTCGAAACGTTTAGCTCTGCGCCACCGGAAACTAGAAGCAAAACTCTTTCTCTGAACTAGAAAACTAATCAGCGTTAGTCGTCGCTAGATTTTGAAACTCCGTTCGCGCACGAGGGGTGGAGACGTGTATCGTCGTACACTCGTCGCCGATGCTTCCCTCAAAATTACTCGCCTGCGTCGAGCCGAGCTCGTCGTTGATCGCGCAGACAACGAGTGCGAAAGGTTCAGGGAACGACGGCTACGTGGCAACGTTGAGGCTCGTTGCCGGCACAGCACGTCCTCGAGGATGGAACTGAGAGCCTTGCAGCCAATCAGCGCGCTAGCAGCGAGTTTTTGCGAGTTCACGGCGAATCGTTTGAGGATCGCGAAGAGAGAAACGCAGCGACGCGGGGAGAGTAGCGGGTTGTTGCACGCGTATCGGGATCCGAGCGTGGAGACGAACCGTGAAGAGGAACAATATTGGAAATTGGCTGAGAGACGGAAAAGGGTTAACGAAGAACCAACGGATAAGAGTTCCGGGGAAACGTTCTGTTCCGAGGAAGAAGGAACCGTGAACGAGAGTCCCGAGGGGGAAGTGCATTCGAAGGAAGAGAAGGCGTTGGAGGAAGTTCCGAAGGAAGTGAAATCCGCCGCGGAAGGAAAGGACACAGCCGCAGAGGGAGGAGAAGAGGAAGAAGAGGGTCGTCCCTTAGCAGGAGGGCCCCACAGATGCGGGGCCCGGAGGGGCCAGTCCGCGGCGGCGTGACGCGATGCGGACGTCCTCCTCCTCGTCCCCGAGGAAGAGGAAGAGGAAAGACCTCTCGCCTCTCGACCCTATCGAAAGTCTGCCTTCCTTGGACAATAGTTCCGGCCGATCGTCTGTCTTCCGCGATGCTAGTCGGCGACGCGGTGCGTGGTACGAGCGTCCCTATTCGCCGGAAGCCGCTAGCGCCGAGAAACGTCGCGCGACCGTCGTCCTCGAAGGTCGTTCATCGGCGAACCGTGACTCGGAGAACGAGAGGTTGTGCAAAGTCTGTGACGAGGGGGGGAACGCGAGGAAAAGGGGCGACGTTTGCCTGGGAAGAAGCGAACGAGGGTGCTTGGGAAAAAGAGGAGGGGAGGCAGCAGAGTGGACGGGAGGGGTTGTTCAGCGACATAGCGATAATAGAGCAGACGGCTCGAAGAAGCGTCTGGCGACGATCGTCGTGTTCCTTGGGCTTCTGTGCGGACATTGGTGCCCTGTCGGGGCGGAGGCTCTCCCGGGCAGCCAGAAGTACAGCACTAGGACGGTCAGAACCAGGTACGGCACTCTGCGCGGCGTCGAGGCCAGGTCGTCCACGTCCGTCGAGACATACTACGGAGTACCGTACGCCACGCCACCAGTCGGAGGGTTACGATACATGCCACCGGTCACGCCGACGCCGTGGCGTGGCACCAAATTGGCGGACGCCATGCCACCCGCGTGTCCACAGAAACCACCGGAACCGGATGCGAGTCTGCCACGGCCCAGGCGCGCCTACCTCGAGAGGCTAGCGCCGATGTTGGCCAACCAGAGCGAAGACTGTCTATATTTGAACCTCTATGTGCCCAAACCTCCTCACGGTGAGTTGATTATACTTTTATCATCATTAGCCATTTATTAACGGGAAGAGAAACCCTTTAGTGCAAAAGATGTGATATGTAAGGAACGACAAAATATACAGATAGTTCATCCTAATTGTCGCCACGATTTTTTAGGCATTTACGCCGATCTGATAAAAAAATGTTTCGAATAAAAGTTATTCGATACTATGATGAGAATAAGGTGCAATAATACCAATTTCGAAACATTTTTTGATTTGACAAAGAACTGAGATCATCTTGACTTTTTTTAAATAGCATTACGCGTTTTTGACTTTACGTTGTTATAGTTGATGAAAAAATGAATTCAGCGACTTGCCATACAATGGCCTTTGGATGGCCTTTAGTTCAGAAATTCACAGTAATTAAAAAAATAAATTTCCTACGCGTTAATGAAATGTAAACGTAACTCATAGTCAATGATACTTTCCAACTGTATGTAAACAGTTGTAATGTAAACACTCTTAACTTTGATTTGATCTTCTGCTGACATAGTATTCCTAAAGTCGCGATAAAGATGCGAGAATATCTATTTAATAATGAATCGCAATTCGCACTCTGAAAAGCCGAAGTTTCTCAACGAAAAATAAAAAGGTATTTAGTACAATAGATAAATAAATAAATTAAACAAGTTCGAAACCTACGAAATTAGAACTTAAACCCGTCCCAATTTTACGTCGACATATTTTAATTCGAAGTCTGTGGTGTCGAGAGCAGAAAGTAATCGGTTTCTATTAGATTTACACGATGATTATTAGATTGTGGATCTTTATGCAAATTCATATTTTCATTAATAAAACTAATGGAATCGAAGCTTTGCTCAACCCCTAAATATAATAATTCGTATCTTGCTTTAAGTATTTCTCACATTTTTGCATATTAAGTGCACTCTGTAGTTTTTTGAAAATTAATAATATCTTCTCTGTTCAAGCGTTCCGTCGTCGCATTGACCGTGAACTTGAACGCTAAATAACGTAGTGCACGTCATAGGCCGTACAATTTTGCACGATAACATATTACTCGGTCACACGCGAGCCTCGAGGTGGAATTTTATGAATAACAGATTCGTCTTTGCATGTCTGATTGCGGCCACGAATATCCTCGTCGTTCACTTTTCTGGGCGACCGTGTGTCGTTTATAACCGTGATCATTTTAACTTGTAACGTGGTCACGGTCGCGGCGTGCAACAACATTCTCATCTGTTTTCTATCGTTTGCATAATTTCTGTGACACAGTTGGCAAATTTGTTCCTTGATTTGTACGACGATACGCGACGAGAAAAAAAGAAACGTGTTTCCATGCGCAACGTGTTAGGTCTGTGGAATCGGACGCGAGCGGCGTTCGACGGGACGCAGAGATTAGGCGAAAATGGAAAGCAAATCGAGCGGAAACGAGGTGACGCGAATTGGCTTTACAAAATGCAGGGCAATTTAATTTCCCGTTTGCGCCGAATGTACACGTGCAGACTGTTTGATTTTTCACGATGTTTCGTTGTATAGTGACAGCTAGCGACCAGACAAATCCAATGACACACTTATTAACTTTTTTAACGACCGGAGTCACGAAACGAAAACTTCACCGCGAGGACGGGAACAAATAACTTGTTTCAGAAATTTAGATTTGTGTGCAGGGGTTGAGAAGGTTCCAAAAATAGCTGTTAATAACCGTTGTGTGAAGGTTTCGACTGAAACGGTTATGAAGAACCGAAATAATAACTGTTACGAGTGAAAATGGTCACAACCAATATCGATTCCGGTTATATTGATTCTGAAACGGTTTTATATCAATTCTAAAAGGGGTTTACAATATTATATCAGTAATATAAGAATTATGTTTAAATCGTTGGCAATTATTTTACCGCCAATGTTTACATTACACTCATTTCATCGATGATTTTAATACTCCATATTGGATTAATTGGATATTAATAATTGTTTTTTGGAGCACTCTGTACGAATTTGGGATAAACATTGTAAAAATGTTTCTTTTATCATATATATCTTTAAAATTTGTCATTCGCCATTTTGAATATGGTAATTTTAACTTCGGTTTCGTAATCATCAACCTGAAAATTCCTGGAATAATAACTTTCACCACAATATAATCAAAAGAATAATTTGTGCAACAAGAGGTTAAAGATATTTCCTGACATTTCGGGTCAAAAAGTGAGCAACATTTGGAATTTTTTCTGAGAGATGTACGAGACATAGAAAATAGATACTTCGTGTGTTAATTCGTATAATTATAAAGATACAATATGTATTGTTTCATGTAATTTACTACAGTAATAATTGAATTATTAATATATCAGCGTTGTATCTCGTATTGTATCTAGTTTACTAACTGAAAACGAAGAACGAAACATTGTTATTATCCATACGAGCCAGTATTATTATATGACTATACCTCTTGTATTCAATTTTACATATAAATTGGAGAACTCCAAACTTGATATACAGCCGGATACGAAAATTCGTTTCATAAGGATTTTCATACTTTATTTCTCCATTATAAAAATATGTTAATACTTTTACACCAACCATCTACCGTTTATTTTTCTTAACAGTAAATTTTTTTTAATTTTCGAAATGTTTAATCGTTTATACTGTGCTCACCGTCGATTGTCGCTATTTTGTCGAATTTTGCCTTTCGATAACGTAAACTTGCTACAATGTTTGTCAGCGTATTTACAAATTTTCTAACTTCTCGGAGGAGATAAATATTTCGCTTCGTAGTATGCAGGGGCAAACAAAGCAAGATTGAAATTTTCGGAAAATTTACTTTCAATTTTGTCGCTGGCGCCGTACCGGGAATACCGGAAGTTTGCAAATTAGAATGTGTCTTGCAGGCGAGTATATATGGCCACTTCGTTTTATAATATTATGCGCCGCGGTCCGAATAATACGCTCGAGAACGCCGGCTGACGCGTCGTTGGGTTATTTCGCGTAACGGATTAAAATCGATGCGGTTAAAATAAGTTTAATCGGATTACGTTCGTCGGGGGGTATCAATGATATCACGCTGGTAAGCAAATTTTTCAATCAGTCGGTACACCGGTGTACGGGGTGTACCGAATTTTCTGCATAGTCGACGGAAATGCACCGGCTGGCGAACGACGATGGAGTGTTTTCGGCAAAGGGCTGCCGAGTCGTCGATTGCAGTGTTGGCAATTCCACTACCTTCCTCAATTTTTCTACTCTTATACAATATTTGGAGCAAAAAAGAAATGTTCCTTCCGCGTCGATCGATCACGGAACCTCGAAACTCAGTTTCGTGGAAGAATAAATTTCGTATGGATTTTGTATTTTCTCATATAAAGAGAAACGTATTTCTACTTAACTTTTATTTTTGGCAGCATATTAAATAAATAGAACTTTGAAAAAATAAAAAATATATTTTGTGAAGTCGATTCAAAATGAAATACATTTTTATTTGTTATTTATTCTGAGGAAGTAAGATTGAAGGACCTTTCTACCTTTTGGGATTAAAAATTTTTTTTTTTTGCGTTTTCTTTTAATTGTCTTTTAATTAAATTGTTTTCTTTTAATTTCTAATTTAATTCAAATGCGTAATTTTCTTTTAATTGAAATGTACCACGCGCAGGTATAAAAACTGGACGTAAGACTTTAAAGCTGTTTTTCTTGAATTCTCGACACTGCGTAGACAATAGCATGAAAACTATTGAAGATATCAACATCAAATTTATAGAGTATCTTTAGAACTGGCCTCTCTATGGCACGAACTAGGATAATTGCGATATATGCAATACAAAAAGTACCTGAATACTTGAAAATATTCAGTACCTTGTCGTAAAATAACTACCATTGTGCCATTTTTCGTTTCTTTGAATATATCTTAGTTCGTGATAGAACCAAACTTATCTATATTAAGAATATCTTTGGTTTCTGGATTTCGAATAACTTGTTCACGAAATATTACCTACGCAATCGGGTGCTGTACGTAAAAACTGTTATTTGTTGATCAACAAAAACTGCATAATCAATAGATATTATGTGTTGCAAAAATTCGTAAATATAGTTAAATATATAATAAATATATTCACAAAACCCGGAATTAATCGCATTTTAATAGCCCGCAAAAAAAATCACAGGGAAACATCTCTTTTCCTTGACTGCAAGATAGAATGGTCCCTTAACGTTCATGCACGAGTCTGACTGCTTTGAAACACGATATTTGTTTAATCTAATGGTTTAAGTGATGATAATATTTGTTTTCATTCAAATTACACGTTGGATACAACATTGTAAGTAACAAAAACCGCATGTTTAGAAAGAAATCCAATAAAGAAAACTGATCATTCTTGGTTAACCCAAAAAATATGAGCGTTAAGAGGTTAAATGAAGATAAAATGTTTATAAAGTAGTTCTCTCTGGTAGAGAAATTTAGGCAGTTAGAAAATTCCGAACACTGATCGAAAAATGTGGGTAAAGTAGCGGTATAAGTTGCTCGCTCCAAAGACATTGCAAACGAGTTATGCGAATCGAAACGTAGTTTTTCCCTTAACGTTAGACAGAGGCCGATGAAAGTTTGATCAAAGGGGAGCCCGGATAAAACGTTTTGCACCGTAGACGAAAAATGAGTCGGTTGTTGACTAACGGGGGTGCATTTTGTAGCAAGGTCTCGGGGTGGCGATTGCCAAGCTCTTGATTCCCCGGCGCTGTTTCGACGTTGCGTTTCCTTTCTTCGTCACGCCCTTTTCTTCTTTCATTTTTTCGTTCTGATTCTGTCGGGTTTGGCGACAGAGAGAGAGAGAGAGAGAGAGAGCGGCGGCGGAAGAGAGAAGCTCTGAATGAATGAAAGAAAGCAGAAGAAAGGAGAGGAACGCCTACGACAAAAGAACGCATCGATCGGTCCGTCGCGACGCTTTTCTGATTGCGAGCCAAGCGAAACGAGGAGACGAAGCGAAAATCTAGACTACTATATCCGCCGTTAGGTTGGAACCTGCTCTTTAACCGATTCAAGGAAGAGAGTAGTCCTTGGAGATAGCAATTCTTATACCTGGAAAGTCCCTTTTGTACCGATTTTCCATTGTATATTAGTATAACACGCGTATAGGTCGTTACGTAACGGATTGATTTCCACATTGGAGAAATTATATCTGTCTGATTATTATGAAAAATTATGTATTAATCGGTAAAATAATAAACAGGGTGGTCCACGTAACTTATGCAGATCGATAACTTCCAAAATATGCACGAAAATATTTTGTGTAATGCATTTACTTTTTTTTATTGGTGGAAGCGTTTCGAAGATTTGGAGGTCAACTTTGTTTTTTTAAGTAGAATGCTATATTTTTTATATCAAAGTATGAAAGAATATCGAATTCTGAGTAAAAAAGTATTGACCTTTATTAACCCTAAACCTAATAGCTAACGAGTAATTTCACTTTATTCCTTGATTATTTTCACTGTTCTATAGAAATCTGTGGTAAGGTTGAGTCTCCAATTTGATATTACGTGAAGAAAATTGTCAAGAAATGAAGTGAAATTACAAGTTCGCTATTAGATTTTGTACTAATAAAGGTTAATACTTTTTTACTCAGAATTCGATATTCTTTTATATTTGCATACAAAAAATATAGCATTCTATTTAAAAAAACGAAGTTGACCTTCAAATCTCCGAAACGCCTCCACATATAAAAAAAATTAATGCACTACAAAATGTACCCCTTTAAACCATGCAACTTTTGTATGCAAAATTTTTTCGTGCAACACATAGTTTGGAAGTTATAGAGCTGCACAAGTTACGTGGACCACCCTGTATAATGATTGCATCTTTTTTTGGTTCAACCAAACCTGTTTTATTCATCGATAACATAGAAATTTCATGTTCGATCATTACGGTTTCGTACTACTTGCAACGATCAAACGTGCATGATAATTGTTGAGATTTTCACGCACTGGAGAAATTATATCTGTCAGATTATTATGAAAAATCATATTTTACTCGGCAAAATAGTATATAACGATTGCATTTATTTTTGGTTCAACCAAACCTGTTTTATTCATCGATAATATAGAAATTTCATGTCCGATCATTACGGGTTCGTACTACTTGCAACGATCAACCACGAATGATAATTGTTGAGATTGCATTAAACCAGATTCAATGTTTAAAGATAATGTTATTATTCTTTCACTGCGACAGATTTCTATTCTCCCAAAATCCTTTTGTTAGTCTTCGAGTGGATGAAGCATCCCTTTCGACCAAAATCCATCAAATTCCCAGGTAATTATCGTTTACAGCGTGGCCAGACAATTTGTCGTTTCTGGGGGCACGGGCGAAAAAGCGATCAATTAAAAGGGTAGTTTCTTCGTAGTTAATTTTTAGATACTATCGCCATTCAATTTATCGGTAATAATGATAGCATTCGTTTATGAGAGCGGACGCACTTGGGCTTCTTTCGAATTGCGGGGAGAAAGATAGATCAGTCCTAAAAGGAATTACGTTTTTAGTCGACTTCTATAAAAAGTGCAATTAAGCAAAAACAACTCGACGTTGTCCACGTTTTACTAGCTCGCGACACTAATACCATTAACTTGAGATTGATTCTTAACAGTGAGATGAATCCAATATTCATTGGTATCGAAATTACGTACAGGGAAGAAAACTATTCTCTTTTTTCGGTTCTCTAAGTACAATATATTAAAATAAATATAAACGTAATTAAATATATATACTACGAAAATAAAAATTCTGCAAATAAGTGTAGAAAGAAGAAGTATAGTTTGTATGATAGTTTTCAGTTGCATCTTTCGTTATTATTTAATTATATCAACAAACATATTTTTTAATAAATTGTAATTAATTAAAAATGATATCAATTAAATGATATTGTTACTTCGTTACTTTGATTTATAATACCATTATGGTTTATGTATGTAAATGATTAGTTTGCCATTCTTTCATTTTTCAGAAATTTTAGTGCGAAATTAAATAAAGTAATGGAGGAAAAGTTCATCTAGTATGTTTGTTAAAAATGATATTGAAGTTTCGCTAACAATGGTGTAGTAGTTTGAAAAAAATATCGCACTGATAATTAATTGGAAGCTGAACGATAATAAAAGACCGAACAAAGAACTCAGTTAAATTAAAATCAGCTATATTCCATTAAATTGGTCAGGTATTCGACTTTATAGCTCTATAGATCCGTTCAGAATCGTGTTATTACGGTACGCACACAGATTTACATTCGCGCATCGAAATATTTTCTTTTTTTTCATAATGTTTCCGGTGTATTTGTATATTGAATCGCACGAACAATAGTTTTATAGGTTTTGTTGCGGGCGAATTTTTCTAACGTAAAAAATTTCCCGGTGATTTACCAGCGAACGGTGCGCGCACATAAATCCGTATTTTATTATTATTTGAAAAACGAAATAGCACATTGTTCGCGCGAAATGAAATTGGCCGCGATCCAATATTTGAATCGCCATGGAAGGTGGAAAAAGGGAACGAACGCAAGAACGAAAATAATGCATATTTCATATATAACCGTTTGAAAATCAAAATAACGTATCATGCAAAGCTATTGAAGAAAGTATCGAGGCGATGAGGGTTGCTCGGAAAATTTATTCATGGAACGCATGAGCGAATTCGTTTGCCCGAGTCGAAGTAATTTAAAAAGTTTTCCAATGCCCGGGATTTTAATTACACGATTATGTCGTCGTAAAAATTTTGCATCAAATAAATACAACTTTCGTAATAATCGTAGGTTCTAAAATAAAATATAATAGTGTCATGCTAGTGTCACCAAATGTAATTTCGAACATTTTGTTTTAATTTATTTCAAACTTAAGCTCACTAAATTTTATGATCCTTTATAGCACCATAAATGTTTGGACATCAATCATATTGTTTGATAGATTGACGAAATTGACAAAATGTCAAATTATTTTTACACGTAATATCTTTTAAATTAAACGCGACAAATATACGTACAAGATCGATAATGCTTCAGTAGCAAGGTATTTATATATAAAGCTATAAAAAGGTCATTCTTAAAATAAAATAATTCTTTATTAACTTCTAACAAGTTAAAGAGATGGTAATCATCAGTTTATTTTACGTTGTTTCGATAAATTTAGCATCGTAGATCCATTTTCTACAGCCGTTTAACGCAGTATAGTACTAACGCGATTTACAAGAAAGGTCAACATCAACGTTATTGCACATTACAGTTAGAAATGTAACATTTTCTGGTATTTTCTCGTTTTTTTATCGAAAAAGATGATATGCAACAAAGCATATTTATCAGTAGAGGATTTATGAAACAATCTTTTGCCTTTCAATGCTTTGAAAAAATCATTGATCTACAATAATTTGTTGGATATTGGAAATTGCATGGAACATCTGCAAAATAGTATACAGAGCTTTCGGCTACCCTTGTTAAAATTTTAATGAGAAATTCTAGAGGCTAAAATAAGACGAAAATCAAGAGTACCAATTTGTTGATTGAAGCTTCGTTAAAAAGTTATTAACAAACTTATTAATAAAATTTGTCCACCCACACGAATTTTTTTATCGTAACTGCGTAGGAATTCGGGTGTATGTCTATTCACCAAAAATGATTGTAATTGACCCTCGCAACTAAAAATAATTTTTCCAGAACAATTTGAAACTTTTCAATTTCGCCGAAAAATTTAGGCACCTACCTACCCCCTGTCGATTTTCCTTAAAAATTCCATTTTCATTTTTAGTAATTTTGTTTGACACCCTACAGAAAAGTTGTCTAATACTTTTTTTTAGGTACTCGTAAGCTCCCCTTCAAAAAAGAGTTTCATTAAAATATATTCACTATTGTAGGAATTATGACTGTTTGTAAATTGGACCATTTTTATGGGGTTTTTCTTATTTTGCGAGGTCAGGGACCAACATTTCGAATATTTTTGCGATTTGTACATATTCTCCACCAAAATACGCGTAGTTTGCTTTTTTAAACATTAAAATCCGTCAATCCGTTCAGAAGTGATGACATTTTAAAGATTTGCATGAAATTTTGGAGTGATATTTCTGCCCTGAAATTATATTTTCGGTAATTAATTTTTTTCTCGTAACTGCGTAGGAATTCGGGTGTATGTCTATTCACCAAAAATGATTGTAATTGACCCTCGCAGCTTAAAATATTTTTTCCAGAACAATTTGAAATTTTTTTTTTCACCGAAAAATTTTCTGTAACTTAATTAAGTTCTTAACTTTAAACGTTAAGTTTTTAACGAAGTCTCAATCAACAAATTGGTATTCTTGATTTTCCCATTCAAATTTTTCCCAGAGGTGGCTGAAAATCCTATATAGTACAACGATCAGTTTGTTTATATCGTTGCTCTAATAAACTCCTTTCAAAGTGTCACGCGTTCGAATAAGTTTCATCGACGATTAATTTAACTTCCTAGTGAAACAAGGACACATAAGACCGCGTTATATAACGTGTGAAGAAATCTTGAGCACTATTCGCTGCAGGCAGCTTCTTCATGCTATGTTCTCTGCTTGCATTACCGATGCACCGGAGCATCTTGCAGCAATGCAATTGCCGCAGTGCAGGTTCTCGGAACAACCCCATTCGAAGGGACGCAGCAGTAAGATGAACTTTTTTTCGTTATAGAAGAAGTTTTCGATCGAAACTGTATCATTCATGTTATAAATTTATCGAAGGAGAATATAATTTACCGAGAAACAATTTTTGCAACGCTAAGATGTCTGTTTCGCTTTTACGGATATTGAGCCATCGGTCATTTTTAATATTCCGGAAAACATTCGAGTTATTAAAAAATTAATTAAAATACAGGAAAAAATCTCTGAGATTGTATCGTTGTATTAATATAAATTTTTAGGTTATGAAAATATGTTTGCACGCGCAGCGTAGAGCTTTTTTTTAGAAAATAGAAGGTTTGTGCTAACGAAAGGGTTTCATTACAATATTTAATTCCATGAAACTGACCACTGAATATTCATAGATCCCTTTTTTGTGAAATATAGCCATGCGTTTGGAAATGAATTTTGTATCGAACGAACACGATGGGTGTTATTTAAAAATGTTATGTTTGTAGTAGTAGTAGTATTTATTGTTTTCTTTCGTGTTATAAAGGTTCCATGTCAGTAATATTTTCTTATAAGCTATTATATGGTGTCTCAGCATCAATGGTTCAACCGGAGAGGGAGTGATTTTACATAAAGAAATAAATCGCAAATAAAGAATAAAAGTTTTTTATTTGAGGTTTCGTTGCCGAGTTCACCGAGTACGCGCGCATTTAATTTACTTAGATAAATAGATTTCGATGTAAGCTTTTATTACGTTTTTTGCACTTCTATACACTCATGTTGACACGATTTCTTCGATTTGAACTAACCATGGTCTCCAGATTTAACACCCCTTCATTTTTATGTATGCTGTCATGTTAAAACAAACGAATATTTATGCATTTCTCAATTAAAAACTACAATCATTTTGCATTTGAAGAATTAAAGATACAGAACAAATTAGAATGCGTTCATACAAATTTAATTCAGAGAGTACAGTTGTGTATGCAGCACAACGGGCAATTTTCAACAATTTTTGCATGAATTAAGTCAGTTTAATAAGTAAATTACATGTCTTATTTACATTTAAATCCACTCTAAATCTATAAACAGAGGAAACACAGCACATCATGTCGATACTAATGATATTGATGATATTTGTATCGAGATCAATTCAAAATTTCTCGACAACGAGATCTCAAATGAGAAAATTTTATTCTTTATTTTCGATTTGTTTTTTCACATAGAATCACATCTCTAGAACCTATATTAAAATTACGTATATTTATCTATAAATGTCATTTTATTAATCTCGAAATTGCAGAACTTGTAAAGGTATAAGTTAAACGATGTATCGTCGGTGTGAAGCGTTGGTGAAGCGTTAAGATTCTTAGGAACATGTTCCCTGAAAAACTTCGGTTGCCAGACAGGTCGACAATTGGCCAATTTCTACGACGATCCTTTCTCGGCTACTTAGTATCCGTTCACGCAAAGTAGATAACCTTGATACGCTTTACCCCGGGGGATTCTCATTTTGAGCGATATTTCAGCCTGGTTTTAGGCGGATGCGCGTTGCACCAAAACGAGTGCTGGCGTTGGGAGCTTCGGTTCTCTAGCAGGTCGTCTACACGTAAGAGGCTTACCATCCTGCGTTTCGTTTCCCGATATAGCCAAGGAAAAACCAGTCAGCCGTAGAGATTCTGGGCTACATTTCCGCCCGAGATAGTTTCTTTCCCTCTTTTGCTGGCATTCAACGGCCGAGACGGGATATTTAAATGAGATTCCTCGAGCAAAACGTATTTGACTTAACGCCCAGGGGATTCTTTTTCTTGCACGGCCGAGGCGTGACACTCTTGTAAATGGGCTTGGAAACGCGATTTAATGACAACAATTAACGAGCTGGCCAGTGACGCGTTGCTAACGACGCGCACCATCGGGGAAACGAGGATGTTGAAAAATGCCCATTTTTGGCATCGCTTGGAAATGAACATTTCACGCAGGCTCCTTCTCAGTGTTACAACGAACAGAAAATATTCCATTTTCCCGAAAAATGATGGAAAAGTTGTTAAAAACGAGTTCTCAGCTATATGTATTTTGTTTCATCGTCTTCTTCTTCGAATATCGAACTCAGCGGGCAGATGAATGGAGGCTTGAAATCGAGCAAACCTAAAGTACCATATAATTATTAACAACGCGTTCTCCGAGTTTGTTCGGTTTCACTTTTCTTAATACACGTACAAAATATTTGAAACTGTGTGAATATCGTGAATGTAGTTTCATTTTTAGTAAAAGTTGTCTAGTTCCTGTAAAACTACATTAATAATTCACCTTAATTTTTTCACAAGTTGTCATTATTTCGAAAATATAAAAATATATGTATTTTGTTTTACATATACAGACAATGTATCGCGAACAAATATTTTCGAAATGATTAAGTAGTGTTGCACACACCTTCGCGATTCTAAAAATATTTTTAAAAACTCTTTTTTTGTTAACCTTTAAAACTCGCGAGAGTTCTCCGCCGCAGTCTGTATAACAAGTTATTTTGAAATAGAGCTTTGGTTAAAAAATAGCTCGACCTAATATGTCGTTTCGACAATTTATTTACTTCTTAATGCTAGCCAGAAATACTTAACGGAAGAATCGATGGCTATTACGGTACGTTTTACGTCAACGAGTTTGACATTCGAGGCAGGGTGAAGCAGTTAATCAGCGAAGAGGTGGGATCCGGTTGAGTATGTACTCACGAATATAATTAATTCAACGCCTACGGTTCATTTCACGGTTCATGAATTTGCGAAGTGGTTGGTATCATTCAGTGATGGTTCTAAATCCACGATAGAGGGCGTCCAAAATGTTCTTGCTCATTTTGCCCAAACCGATTACAAAGAAATTTTCTAACGATTTGTTTATCTGTATATTTATACAGTGCTTCACACTCAGGAAAGAATAACACGTCTAGTAAAATTTTGGTAAATTTTAATCGTAAGTAAAATTATAGAAACAATCTTGATGCATTGCAAATATTTTTGTTCAACAAAGAAAGAATATTTCTTGCGTGAAAACGCGATGTGCCCTCGATGGGTCAGCACCCGAACATAAACATGAATTGAGAACTCGTAGAAAACTATACATCTACAAGGCTGTAGGGTACCATCTAAAAGAAGTCAAGGTGATCTTTTGTCGAGAACGAATTGTTTGAAAAATTTTTTACAATAATGCAAACTGATTAACGTTCGTTCGAAACAATTTTTGGCTTGTAACTATTATGAAACTATTTGTAGAAGTTGCGATAATTCGTTGAAAAGCACACGTACAAGGGCATTAATCGACACGGTCGAATGCGTTACCGCTAATGTCGGGGATTACGTAATTTTCCGTGTTCCTGCGGCCATGTATTAATCGCTTTGATGGATGAGATATTCAATATTTCATGAAAATCACTGTCACGCATAATGCACCGCATTTCGGTTTCCGACGCGATTACACGTGATATTCGGGGGAGCCTGTTTGCGGTTTACCGAGATCTTTCATGGTTACGGAATGATTATTCGCGTTCCACGAGACGGAAAAGCGACGGAAATAAGGAGATCTGTTTGAGTGGCTCGGCAATTTCGAAGGGGCAGCCGCTGATGTGTTCCAATTGAACGTCCTAATGAAATCATTCCTCGTGGATTGGTCTCACATGGTCTGCGTTCATCGGAATTAAGTAAAGAGAATTTCGAAACGTAAATCAAAGTGTCGGGCACGTTAAATATTTTTAATTTATCACCTTTTCCTTTCCATGTGGGCAGCTTCCATGCTGGCATAATGTATTTTCGTTCTTTTCTCATTACTTTATACATATCCGACAGGCTCGTTATTGTAGGAAGAAGCGAGTGAAATAGCTGGAGGAAAGAATAGGAAAGGAGAGTATAGAAATAGGTGGTCGGTCGAGTACTTGTGAGAAAGAAAGGTTTGAGCGTAACCCTCTGTTGGCGAGTGTGAGAAATGTCGTCACACATACAGGGTGTTCGGCCACCCCTGGAAAAAATTGTAATAGGGGCTTCTAGAGGCCAAAATAAGACGAAAATCGAGAATACCAATTTGTTGATGGAGGCTTCGTTAAAAAGTTATTAACGTTTAAAGTTCCACCCGTACTGAATTTTTTTCTCGAAAATGCGCAGGATTTCGGGGGTATGTCTATTCACCAAAAATGATTGTAATTGACCCCCGCAACCGAAAATAATTTTTCCAAAACGATTTAAAATTTTTTTTTCGCCGAAAAATTTCAGGGAAACATGTCAATAAATGGTCAGACATTTTCGGTAAGGAATTTTTTTCTCGAAAGTGCGTAGGATTTCGAGGGTATGTGTAATGACCAAAAATGATTTTAATTGACCCCCACAAGTGAAAATAATTTTTTTAGTATGATTTGAATAATTTTTTTTTTCATCAGTTTCGAAACAAATTTTAGGAAGATTGGGGCTGAAAGTAACAGATAGGCCATAATATTGTACTATAATTGTAATGGCAATTTATGTTGCTAGCTAATCGATTTTCATACGTCGATAAAACCAGTTTTATTCAGTTCGTAGTAGATTGATATTTATTGTAATGATTTCCAGTTTCTTTTTGAAACTGTAAAAGAAAGTGGATCTAAATAAGAAAAACACTTTCGCCTAATCAGAGAAGAATAGGTGCAATGTAGTCGATGTCTTAATTTTTCAAGAACTAAAATTTTTTTGTTTAATAACGATCCTTTGATTTCATAATCATCGTACAACTCTTTTTTATCAATGTTGATCCAATCGTTTAGGAACGTCGATAGTTTTTGATCCGACTAGAATCACTGTCGAGCGAGGTACCCTGGAATTAGGGCAATAAACCATCAGCTTGGCAATATACGATAACGATAAAATCCCTGAACTGAATGCTCATAAATTTCCCAAGTTCGAGATCATGAGCTCACTTTACGTAAAAGCACCGATAAAAGTTACTGCATCACAGGACGTCTCTCGAATACTTTTATAATCTTATTTTCTGTTGGCCGCGTTTACGTAATGATGATGTAAATTCGTGAGTTCCGGTATGGCTTTGCCCCGAACGGCCACCTTAAAATGATACTCCTGAAACCATAACCGTCTATCACGTGTACCTTTGTACGTGCGATACATCATACGTGATAGAGCTATCTCTGACCATTTCGTTCCTACTTGCCCCCGTTCTCGTCTATAATGTTTGCTACCTTACTCGATAAAAGTAGCTGGAGATGCGAACAAAATAATGGCAGAGATAAACTGGCCGCAAATAATAGCAGCAATGTTAATAAATAACGAGTTTATACACGGATCGCGCAAAATTTTCCGCGGCCCGGGATCGTTTAGCTTAGAACTTCTCGATGGCGGAAGCACCGTTGGCCGATTAACGTTTTAAGGCTGTATTAATGCGATATAATATTGGGTTGGTCTATAAACTCGTGCGGTTTCTATTTTATATCCAGTGTAAATGGTAACATTTGACCGTCGACTATTATATTATAGTACAGTAATGATTAGACTGTGGATCTTCATGCAAATTCATACTTTTTATTGATAGGATTAACGAAATGGGAGCTTTGTAGAGGGTTGTCTCAAGTATGTCTCATATTTTTACATATTAAGTGCATTCTGTAGGTTTTTGAGAATTATAATTTTCCATAAATGCACAAACATCCGCAGTCTGGTAATGATTCTTAAAATGAACATTGCTCCGGGGTTGGTATGTTTATCTTTCGTTCAGCGGAGGAGACAGATATTTATAATACAGAAATATCGTAAAAAAGCGTTGTCTTTTATATAAATCCCAATTGGGAGGGATAGAAATGTTCAACTTACGAATCAGTCTGGATTAGATGTTCATTTTAAGAATCACTGTACACCATTCGATAGCTTTCGGTTTCTTCTTTTAAGTTATTAAGAAGTTTCTTATTTATCTAATATATGTGTAATAGTATCAGAAATTAAAATAAGATACGTTGTCATAAGATTATTTATGTTTCCAGTAGTAGACCAACATAATATTAATTTTGTACTTATTAATCTATCCTTGTAATCAAGTTCGATAAATATTTTTGTCCTTTTTGAATATTTCTAACTTTAACCGGTAAATCTTGAATACCTATAGAGTTATCGAAATTTTAGTATTATCTATGATATTGCAAGTTTATAAACTTTAGAAACTGTAGACTTTAGTAATTGATCGTGGATAATAAAATTTTACAAGTCCATGCATAATTTACAAATGCTCACAAATTACATATTTGAATTTTTCGTTTCGAAATAATTTGCATACTTTGCCCGTGAGTTTAGGGTAAAATTTTTACTTAATTACGTTTAAAAGTTTTATAAATATTTCATCAGAAAATCATTATCTGTTGGTCGCTGTTCGAAAAGTAGAAGTAATTAGAAAAATTCAGAAACTAACACTTTTCTTGTGTTTTTAAGTTGTAATTACCTATTCTCTTTTAATATTTCCTAGTTTCATTTGCTGTATTCTACATTATCGTAGGAAAATCTTGCACGAACGCGGGACCAATTATACGATTCGAGATAGGAACGGCTACAAACGGTTCAGTGTCTCGTAACAACGGATATGTTCTCTGTAAAACTACTGTAAGACCATAGTAACAAGACAACAGTCATGACAATTATTATGAGCGTTGCTTGGCTTAGCCCGCCTAATCCCTAGGGCATCATTTGGCATCAGGATGCGTGCAGTAGTCGCAGATTCGAAATTAGTTCTGAAGTTTTGGTCATTGGAGGATTAAGTTTTCGTGCTGTCTAAATTATTGTGCCTTCGTTGAACTACACGCTGCCTCCCCTGAGTATGAATATTTGTTGTTAGTTAATTAGTATCTACAATTGCTAGGAAACGCGCACCAAATCTTGAAAATTAGCATACTCGACGGAATTTTCGATTCAAAAGTCTTTTCACACTTTTATAAGAATCTTTGCAAGCTGTTCTATGATTTTAACGGATTTAAACTGTTCTCTTAATAATTTACCTTTCCGAGTTCATATTTCTCGAATAAAGAATTTGAATGTACATACAGGGTGTTTCAGTTTTTATAAATTAAGACAAAACTGCTGTGTAAACGTAGGCTATTGATTGCTTTATTAAAAAGTTATAACAAAAATACAAAGGCATGAACACAATGTCCATATTTACTTGTTTCATATAAATTGCAATATTTACTTGCTGAGATCACTGATTTCGTCGTTGCGGATAGGTGTATCTAACAATAGAATACTTTTTACCCGAAAGATTGCAGAACAGTTTCATTTTCGATTTTCTACAAAATAAATTTGACACAGAAGTGGTGGATAGATCACAATGATGGATAGATAATCTCATGGCTTTCCAAGTTCACAAGTCCGTAACTACACTACCTTTTGTCATGTTCTATATGCATATATTATAAGCAGGTAAATTAAGATATCAAAGACTTGAGTAAGACCTTTATCTGTTACGATATCTTTAAAAATGGCAACACTAGATAAAACATTTCTTCGTACGGCTCTGACTATGGTCTAAGGCCCTTAGCTGCTCGTATGCCTGTCAATTCACTTGTTTCGAGGGCTGAAACGTGTAAATTTTGACACCTACTCAAGTTTACGACCTCGTCATATCGTGGTCCGGACTATAACGTTTCTTTTTTAGTTTCGCTTATAGTATAGCGGCCATTGTATAGCCACTACGTCCTTGCCAGTGTATGAATGGGAATGGAATGTAAGGATAGTTTTAAGCTGTCTATTTTTCCATTTTCCCAGGGTCTCGTGCGAGCCTGGTCGTCCTGTTAAACACTTGGCGACCAGAGCCGTGCGAGGCGCCTGTTTTCCTTCAAGGGTTCGCCTTTCCCTACGCTAAGTGTTTTCTAGTTTCGTTTTTCCGTCTTCCTGTACTGTCTCTTTTTCTCTCTCTTTGCTGTTAGGTTAAGGAAATGTACATATTGAGGAGAGGACGAAGGAACGAGGTTCAGTCTGGTAAAGACGTCGTGGCATTGTACAGTCTGCTAGAGACGCGTTACGTGCAGTCTGATCAAGACGTCGTCGTGATACAAGTCAGTCGATTAACGACGTAGTAGTGTCGCTGCAAGATTAACCTATGTGTGGCTACGTGTGACCCACAACCGCGGAAATAAACATTAAACAATTGTGGTGTAGATCGTGGGTTGTTATTTGAATTCCTCAGCCTCCTCAGTAGAATGTGCTGGCAATGTTTTGCAGGGGAAAAACTGAGACACCCTCTGTATGTCTATCCACGGTTGGAAATTATTTCCAATCCATTGATCGTGTTGCATGTTCTTGAACTATAATTTCGTCAATCGTGTTGCCGTCGAACGATTCAATTCCTGAACTTCCATTCTGCTTGGTCGCTTTCTAATATTCCCTTCGTCCGCATTGCCGCAGCAGGTAAGCGTGAATGGCTGGAATTGAAAGGGTTAATTCACTGTATGATTCATGAAATCAGTCTGTCATGAATTGACTTCGTATTCCAGACGCTACGCAAGAGATAATGTTGGATTCTGAAGGTACTTTGGAATAAGACCGCATAATAGATCGCATTCACAGCTATGCGGTGGTAAGCTGCAGCTACGCCATTAAGAACTTTCTCGACGCACTCGTCATTTTCTGCTGGAACAAATTCATGTCAAACAGAGCTTAAAAGTCGGTCTGATGCGCTAGTGTGAACAACAAAAGGCGTGCATGTTCAAGAAAGCTTAAATTGTTACAATCTTGAGATAGTCGGATGTCGAATGAAAATTAAAGGAAGTTTTCGGTCACGCAATATATGGGGTGGTCTATGCAACTTGTGCATCTCTATAACTTTCAAAGTATGCGTTGCTCAACAAAATTTTGTATAAAAAAGTAAAAGTATTCTATAGGTGAGGGCGTTTCGGAGATTTGTATACCAAAATATGGAAGAATGTCAAATTCTGAGTAAAAAAGTGTTGATCTGTATTAGGCCTAAATCTAATAATTAATGAGTAATTTCACTTTATTTCTTGACAATTTTCTTCATGTAATATCAAATATGAATAATAATAACTAATGAGTAATTTCACTGTATTTCTTGATAATTTTCACTGTTCTGCAGAAATCTGTGATAAGGTTGAGTCTCCAATTTGATATTACGCGAAGAAATTTGTCAAGAAATAAAGTGAAATCACAGTTATTAACACTTTTTTACTCAGAATTTGATATTGTTCCATATTTTGGTATAAAATGTATAGTATTCCATTTAAAAAGACAAAGTTGACTTTTAAATTTCCCAAATGCCTTCACCTACAAAAAAGACAAATGTACTATACAGTGTGCCTCTTTAAACAATGCAACTTTTTTACACAAAATTTTTTTGAACAACGTGTACTTTGGAAGTTATAGAATAAATTGTAAAATTTATTTCAGTAGCAGTTTATTATAGATTCTTAGATTAAATATAGGCAACATTAATCAAACTTGCGTGTCGTTTGAAGTTTCTTCAATTCTGGTGTTTTTGTAATTTTTCAAAACGTAAAATAAATGTAATCCGTGAAGTATACTGGAAACATCAATTACCACTACTTGCTATTTTTGAAGCATTTTAAATTAAAATATTCATTTCTTTAACGTTTTAGTTTATGATTTTTATAATGCGGAGAATTAATTTACGAGGGTTGATTAATTATATTGAGTACGCTTTTGAGATAGTATAAAAATATAAACAAATTCCAATTAGTAGCCAATTGACTGGCAGACCAAACCCCTGATATTATCCACGACATCGAAACTTTGTTTTTAGACAATTGAAAACTAGCATTCCCGTAATTTGTCATATAATTTATTTAGATTTATTTTCTTTAACATCTAATCTGGAGAATTAATTTTTCTATGTAAAAAAAACTCCTTATTAAGAGCAAGAAATACGATTATTTTTGCCTGTAAACAGAAACTTATTCAATATTTTTCTGTAGACAAATTCTTATTTTTCAAGCGAATCTGAAACAAGAAATAGCAGAACGAACAAACAAACAAAGGAAATAGGCAATGTATACGCGTGAAAATTTAATTTTCGATGGAGCAATCGAACAGTATGAACGCTGTTTTCGGCTATTACCGATTCGTTTAAAAAATCGTATCATGCGAACGGGCTGTTAGCGTTTAAGGTAGGGTTTGAGTTGATTACGCGAACAATATACGTAGTTTGCAAGCGTTCGACGGAGGGAAAAATTGGTTAAAAGCGAGCAATTAAAAGTGATATCGTTTTGTGCATACCGTTGTCGAAATAAAGTTTTTTTTTTTTTATCGCGGAGAATTAACTGTTGAGACGAGAGTGTGTCGTGAGTACGCGTATAACATGCTGGAAAAAGCGTGGCCGTCTAAAAATTTGGTAAATTAAGGGAGTTGTCGTCACAACGTTACATAGAACGCAGCGAATACAGCAAAAATGTTCTGAACCACAGATGACGTTACGCAAAGAAAATGAGAAAAAGTAATAACAACCGCAAATGTAATTGTACGAAACTTGTGGTAATTACACAAACGCATGTTTGAACATAGAAAATAGTTTGTAGTACGAGATTGTAATGGACGTTGCGTTTCAGCACGAAAGAACGAGTCGTGTAGAAGCAGTTTTTCGTTTCCCATGAGCTTTATTTCCTCTTCGGTTAATTTTATATTGCAACGTAGAATTTTTAATTGAAATTCTTATCTACCGCCGGAAAAGGGCCGTGGCTCGACAAATAAGTATGCGGAGCCTGTGTCGGAGCAATTTCCTTAAGCTAATGCTTTCTTTGACGCCGTTTTACGAAAAGAGAGGGAACTTGAGAATATTTCGCGCGCACGACCTTGTTATTGCTGAAACACGAGTGCCTTGTTATGAAGCGTAAGGAGAGTTTAGTGCGTTTTAATAAAGTAATTAGAGCACTAATGAGAGAGATATTTTATGAAAATATTATCGGGAATTTTGTTCCCAAATACGACGAAAATATTAGAAAAGATTGTTAGAAGTTGCAGAATTAAAAAACGAAACAGTTAAAAATTGTGGTTCTGTGAATTCATAGATAAGAAATGTACAATACTCCGTACGTAGTTTAATAGGTTAATAAAAAACTGACGAATACTATTAGGTCATTTTATCACTTTTTTTGCTTATGCCAAAATTCGTTTATATTAATTATCATCTACAAAATTCCGTCAACTTATAAGGGTTTCTATTTTGATTATAATTGTAATACACATTATATCCACTTATATTAACTAGTATTCATTTTTGTTTAAAATTGTTAATCTAAAAATAAAGGAAGGAAAGGAATCGTAATGCAAACAGTTAGAGAATTCATAATTTAAATAGTAATATAAATAGTAGATTGATGAACTGACCTGATATACAGGGCGTCCCAGGTTTTAACGTTCAAACTTTGTCAGTACATTCAACGGCATTAAATAAAAAAAAAATGTTTATAAACATAGATCATTATTAAAAAGTTATCGGTATCAGTAAATACATATTTTTGATTTTTAAATACTTGTGGCATTTCTATATGAACTCCAACAACTTGCTAATAGCTATTATTAATACTATTACTCGCAGTAACAGTAAGCATTTATGTTATAACTTTTTAATAAACCTTTAAATGACCTATGATTATAAACACTTGTTTTCTCATTTAATATCATAGAATATACCGACAAGATTTGAACATTAAAACCTGGGACAGGCTGCATAAGAAGTGTAGTCTCGTAAAAAGGTATAAAATTGGTAAATTCAATGCAATAAAGTAGTAGTTAAATATTGTCAGTATACAATAATGAAGGTAATCAAATCTAATAAAAACTACATACTATTGCCGACAAATCTGTACCACCTCTAGTCGCACCATTGGGCCACACTCTGCACATCTATAGTCATTAAGCAAAGTCTGTTTCGTTTAATTACGTCTATACTATATACTATATAAAATAGTTCCCAAAGCAAGTTGCGTAAGTTTAATCAATTCGAATTCGAATAATCTCTGTATCGCCGGAAGAAGACGAGAAACCAGTCTGGTCGAAACGTTCATAATTAACGTAAACGAACCAAACGTTCGAGCGGAGATTGTAGTTTAACGATTTTTCGAATCATGTCCCGAAAACAGAACATCGAAACGTCAAATTAAATTGGCTCGTTAAAGACGATTGAAGTACTTCACGGGACGTGTTATATTCCCGAATCTCTATTTTACTAGACTATTGAGAACGGTATTACGTAGTTACTTTGTTAAGGCCAACTTGTATACGCCGTTATTTGAGTTTGCTCTTGGCCCGAGCGTAGCCCAGGCTGGATTTGTCTTCTGCAAATGCGCGTGTCAAAATTCGCCGGCGTAAAATTTCCGTCTCGCGAACTTCGCGTTTAATGACTCGCGTGTTATTTGACTGCGGGTCCCTTTCCCCCTCTCTGTCTCTCTTTTTACAGATATTCCCCCGCGCGTAATCTCCCCGGCGACAATGCATGCATATCCTCTTTCGCGCCCGGGATATCGTTCAGCGACATCAAAGGGAACGAAGAAGATGGAAAAAAGAATGAAAGCGGATGAGAGGTCGGGCTTATCTGAAAAGCCGGCGAAAATTGCTGCCCTCTTCTCTCCATTTATAACGTCAGAATTGAACGTCACCGACCAAGAATGCCCCGGGTCATGGACGTGAAAGGAGACGCTAAACAGAGTGGCAAAAACGAAGAAAAGCTGAGGAACGCCGGCCTCTGAGAAGTAAATGCGCGTGGATACGTGGGCGGGCGTGTGTATGTGACCGCGTTGCTTCTTCAATTCCGTAGTGCATTGCAGTCGATTATTCGATTAACGAGAGAAAACCTGCAAGCACCGCGGGAGTGAGACAGCCTCGCGTCGAATCGACTTTACCCACGCCAACGGACGACGGATGATGACGCAGATCCCTGGAAACACTCAAGAGGAGAACGAGCAATACATGTATCAACGAACGCGCGTGTATTGCACGAGGAAAGAAAAATCAGCCCTACCCTTAAGGTTCCATCACCCAACAGAAGTAGCAAAATATATCATCAAGAGTTTCGTTTTAATCAAATATGGGGTAGAGTACTCAAATGTTTACACTTATGGTTAACGTACCCAGCAGTAACACCAAAAAAATATCACGATGAGTTTTTAACAACATATCAGAAATTGGTCAAGGAAGTTATTTAATAATACTAGTGTTCATACTTACGGTTTAGGCACTTATATGGCCCAGTAAAAGTCAATTGAAACGTAATTTATATTTTTCAATTTATTTGATAGGAAAAGAAAGAAAATTACGAGTAATACCACAAAAATATCACGATGAGTTTTGTTTTAATAAAATATCAGAAATTGGCTAAAGAACTTCTTTAATAATACTAGTGTTCATACTTACGGTGTAAGCACCTATATGGCCCAGCAAAAGTCAATTGAAACATAATTTATATTTTTCTATGCAAAATATTCTTCTTATGCTCGTTTGTTTTTAACATAGCAACATATATCAAAATGAAGGGGTGTCAAATCTAGCGACTATGGTTAGTCAAAATCGAAGACACTAACATATTAAGACGACAAATGAAATTGTAATACGTGTTCAGGAAATCATGTCAACATGAGTGTACAGAAATGCAAAAAACACAATAAAACTTTGTATCGAAATCTATTTATCCAAGCCATATTTAGAATATTCACAGTTGATTTTCTCGAGAATGTAACATCAAATGAAAAAATTTCATTCTTTATTTTCGATTTGTTTTTTCGTGTAGATGGAACCGGTTGTACCACCGACGCTGAGACACCCTATATAATGAAACGGAAATATGTATTCTGTAAGAAAGTGTAATGCAACTGTTGGGATTTATTAATTCCTTATACAGTCGAAATTAGTTAATTCCTCAGTTTCGGTGTGATGTAACGAAGTCTATGTAATTACTCAAGGAAAAACTGTTGGTTATTTAAGCCATTAACCTTGACCACTAAATTATCTTTAATATATCACAAACTAGACTGGAATTCACATCGTGACAACTATTATGATTAACCAACAATCTTTTTAAACTATCACAACTATATTTAATAAAATATACCTTTAATTTTCAAACCAGTATCACTACTTATCATAATATTTTCTTTAGTCGTCAAAGATAATTTAAATTGTAGAGGAGTTACTTAGAGTTCTATCTAACAAACTTACAAATTACAAATATAATATAAAAATCAGAAATAAAGAAACTTATACAGGGTGTTCGGCCAACTCTGGGAAAAATTTTAATGGGAACTTCTAGAGGCTAAAATAAGATGAAAATTAAGAATACTAATTTGTTGATGGAGGCATCGTTAAAAAGTTATTAACGTTTAAAGTTCCGCCCGTACTGAATTTTTTTCTCGAAAATGTGCAGGATTTCGGGGGTATGTGTATTCACCAAAAATGATTGTAATTGATCCCCGCAACTAAAAATAATTTTTCCAGAACAATTTGAAACTTTTCAATTTCGCCGAAAAATTTAGGCACCTACCCCCTGTCGATTTTCCTTAAAAATTCCATTTTCATTTTTAGTAATTTTGTTTGACACCCTACAGAAAAGTTGTCTAACACTTTTTTATAGGTACCCATGAGCTCTACTACAGAAAAAAGTTTCATTGAAATATATTCACAATTATAGGAGTTATGACTGTTTCAAAATTGGACCATTTTTATGGGGTTTTTCTAATATTCCGGGGCCAAGGAACAACCTTTCGAATATTTTTATAATTGCTACATATTCTACACTAAAATACGTGGCGTTTGGCTTTTTGAACATTAAAATCGTCCAATCCGTTCAGAAGTTATGGTGTTTTAAAGATTCGCATGAAATTTCGGGGAACGATTTCTGGCCTGATTTTAGATTTTCGGTAAGGAATTTTTTTCTCGAAAATGCGTTGAATTTCGGGGGTATGTATATTCACTAAAAATGCTTATAATTGACTCCTGAAACTAAAAATATTTTTTCCAGAACGATTTGAAATTTTTTTTTTTCGCCGAAAATTTGGGTACCTATACAAATTTTTTTCTCGAATGTGCGTAGGATTTCGGGGATATGTCTATTCACCAAAAATGTTTATAATTGATCCCCGCAATCAAACATAATTTTTTCAGAATGATTTGAAATTTTTTAATTTAATTTTTTAATAACTTTTTAACGAAACTTCAATCAAGAAATTGATATTCTTGATTTTCGTCTTATTTTGGTCTCTAGAATCTCCCATTAAAATTTTTCCCAGGGGTAGCCGAACATCCTGTATATTACAAGCTAGACTGGAATTCGCATCGCGAGAACTATTATGATTAACAATCGATCCCTTTAAATCAACCATTACAAGGTTGTGTTCAATCAAATATACCTTTACTCTTCATACCAGTACCACTATTTATCATAGTATCTTTTCCAGATATCAAACATAATCTGAATTATAAGTAGGTTACAATAACCTACAAATCTTTGTGTAAGGTTTAGCGATAGCATTTCAATTGATCGATAACGAATAAATACTCTAGGGAAACACGAACCAAATAATTTATACAGTTAAATACGTGATATACAAAATATGGTCTCAAACAACCGTATTCTATCGCAGTAAATTAATCGAGAAACTAGTTAGTGGGCCGTGTCTAAAAGAATATAATTCTCAAAGGAACGACGTTATACGTAATTTTTATTCGTAGGATGTAGTTTTACCCGGAAGGTTTCTTCCTTTCTGAAGGCAAGCAGCTCGATAAAATCCAGCAGACGTACATACGTACATGGAAGAGGTCAGGGGCTGGAAGGATTAATTTTTCCTGGAAAGCACTCTGTCCATTCTCTTCCGCTTCTGCTCTCTATTCTTTCCACCGGACGTTCTTTTTTCTTGCATAATACTGTGAAAGGTAATTAAGGGAGACCAAGGTGATATACTCTTTCCCTGAGCGAGCGTCCGACTCCTTTGGGATATTTTTAAATTCGAGCTGCGCCTTCTTTCCTGCTAACGACTTCGAGATCTCTCGTTAAGATCTCAAGACGACGAGACTTCCCCGGCGCAACTTTTCTTACTCTGATGGATACTAATCGTTCCGTTCGACTTTCCTCCTTCCTGCGTATCGCGGTAAATTCGGCGAATCGAATGCAAATTTACCGAATTAAAATTTCAAATTGTTTCGCGGATCGGCCAGCGATCAATAATGTTTTTGCGGCGTTCGGTAAAAGAAGATTCATTTTATAAACCGAGAGGAAACTTCAGTCTCTAGAAAACCTGGGTTTAATAAATGTTTACTTGGATCTGGAAAGATTACGGTTCAACGAGCAAATATTGTTAAACGAAACAATCATATTTTTGTCTAAATCGCCGTCTGTTGAGTTCTGAAGGTGACTCGTATCGCGTGTAATAATTTTCTTTTCTCTATTAGTCGGCTCTTTTAGCATTTTGTTTCTTTAACAATGCCTAATAATTTGGCGATCTATCTGTATGATTTTCCATTTTTGTGCAGTTTTATTATTAATTCCCTCTAATATCTGAATTTTTGATTTGCTGGAACTTACTGAAACTTGCTACGCGATGTTTTTATATCAATCGAATCCATCAATGTTTCAATGCATCTCTCAGTGAATATTTTATAACTTCAACGAATACTACCGACATAGTTTTACTATTTTCATACATGATTTTGTAAGATATTTTTCCTTTAACACTATACCTACCGCGACCGGTCAAATGACCGGTTGAACCATTTATGTTTTTTTGTAAAAAACTGGACATTTGATACCAAATTCTGGTTAGCTTCCGATGTAAATAGGAAATATATGTATAATAAAGACGAAAGGAGAGAATTTACAGTTCCCACTGTCTAAGAACAGTTTAACAACGCGTATTAAAAATAGTTAAACTTTAGACGCGTTTAGTTTCGAAACTGTTAGTGTTTTATTAATTATAGAGGCATTATTAGAAGCGGCAAAACCTCCCCTTTAAAATGGTTTTTGGTTTTTGTCGATCCGACTTTCCGTTTTCGAGATATCGTAATTTATGTAAATGGTAATTTTTTTTTAATTCGACTGTCTCACTGTCCGGTTCGCGTATAATAGCCTATTCACGCGCATTAAAAATAGTAAAAGTTTAGACGCGTGCAGTTTCGAAACCACTAGTGTTTTATTAATTATTGAGGCATTGTTAGAAGCGGCAAAGCCTTCCCTTTAAAATGGCTTTTGGTTTTTGTCGATCCGACTTTCCGTTTTCGAGATATCGTAATTTATGTAAATGGTAATTTTTTTAATTCGACTATCTCTGTCTTCGTCTAACGGAGTCGGACCTCTTTGTCGCACGTGCTTGGTGCTGACCTACCCTGCGTACGTGACTGTCGTGACCTAGTCTCGGCGTAGTATTTCCAAGAATTTACTACGCACTGTTTACTATCTACGCGCGCGGGGGATGAATGAACTCGCGCGAGCGGAACAAAAACGTAAATAAACCCTATCTCCGAAACTAGCCACCGCAGCGACTTGAAATTAAAATCGCTATATCTCCGGAACTAATGAAGCTATCGACTCGTACAAACGCTCATTTTAAAGGGGTTTTCATCCTCTACCTAATGATCATATCACCTACTACAATTTTTGCTATCTTCTATATTTATTTTGATATTTACTTTGACGCTACATACCCAAAGAAGTTTTAGCAATTCCTACTGATCGTGCGACTAGTGTACGATAAAACTGGACCATAAATTGTTTATTTAATTGAAAATTAATTTAAATACAGGATGTTTGCGTAATTACCAGCTAGCAATTTTTCTTAAATAGTTCTTTTCTCTAGAACTAACTACGGTATCGACTTAGAACAAAATTCGTTTTCAAGGGTGTTTTATCTTCTATCCGATGAATATTAAAAAATTTTTTCACATAAAAGAAAAGAACATTTTACGAATGAACATCAAAACATAACTTTCTATACATATGTAAAAATTAGAAGTACGTTGCCTCGTTAAAGAAAAAAAGAAAGATCGTGGTAGGAATGGGTATACATGAAGTGCCGGTAGGTTTAGTGTTAATATTTAAATACAATGGTTCATACGGACAGCTAACTCGGACGTTACTAACGAAATTATTATTAACAAGTGACTAACTAAATGAATAACTTTTAAATGCAAACTTCACGCGACATACACACACATACTCTGCAATATAATTTCACATGATATAACCGTACGCACTCATTACGGATCTAAAGGCTGCTTACAATTTCGACTTGTGTCTCATAGTAGTCGCAACGTAACCTCTAGAATTTAAATTTTCATTAAAGTTTCAGCGTAGATATAAATTCATTTGGAAAGCGCGAAAAGGCGATGGAAAATAGATTGAACGAACGTCGTTCGATCCAGGTAATCTTAATCAGGAAATGTAGCCGTGGCGTATCTGCGATCGCGAACCGTGATATGGGAAAGCTGGGTGGCTCGAGCGTTGGAGGTAACGCAAAATGTCGAATCACTCGTAAATTTCGGTTGGATAGGATCTCTGATTTGCAAGTGTCCATGATGGAGAGTCGAGACGTGCCACAGAGATGGAAGGCTGCTCTGCACACGCCTATACGTCTGTTCGGGGGCGATAGAACAGCGTCGTGTCAAAATTCGCAACAGGTGGACGTCTCGTCTGGTCTGGCGTTGCTTACAGCGGCGCCGTTGTGGCTCGTTCGCGGACGATTGTGATTTCATGAATCGCGGACGTGCCAATGCATCCCGCGGGAGAATAACTCAGACTCGAAGCAACGCGTTGTAATAATTTAGCGAGGTCTCCGGGCAATTCCTTCCGTGAGTTTTCGTTCAAGACAACGTAAATACACCACTGGACAAACGTACGCTGCGTATATTTCTATGTTTTTTAAAGGAAAATATTTTACAATTTGAACGAACGTCGAGGACACCTTTAGATATGGAAAACTCACGTGGCAGTTAACTTCTGTCATAATACAGAGTGTTTGGCTACCCCTGGGAAAAATTTTAATGGGCGATTCTAGAGGCCAAAATAAGACGAAAATCAAGAATACCAATTTGTTGATGGAGGCTTCGTTAAAAAGTTATTAACAATCAAATTAAAAAATTTCAAATCGTTCTGGAAAAATTATTTTCGGTTGCGAGGGTCAATTACAATCTCTTTTGATGAATGCACATATACTCGAAATTCTATCCTTCTTCAAGAAAAAAATTCGGGTAGGTGGTGAAATTTCTCAGCGAAAAAAAAGTTTTTCAAATCGTTCTAAAAAAATTATTTCCGATTGCAAGGGTCGATTATAATCATTTTTGATGAATAGATATACCCCCGAAATCGTACCCAGTTTCAAGAAAAAAATTCGAGACGGTGTGAAATTTTTCGACAAAATTAAAAAATTTCAAATTGTTCTAAAAAAATTATTTTTGATTGCAGGGACCAATTATAATCATTTTTGGTCAATAGACATATCCTAGAAATCCTAACCATTTTTGAGAAAAAAATTCCTTACCAAAAATATAATTTCAGCCCAAAAATGCTTCCCGTAAATTTTATGTGAATCTTTAAAACACCATAACTTCTGAATGGATTGGACGATTTTAATGTTCAAAAAGCCAAACGCTGCGTATTTTAGTGTAGAGTATGTAGCAATTATAAAAATATTAGAAAGGTTGTTCCTTGGCCCCGTAATATTACAAAAACCCCAGAAAAATGGTCCAATTTTCAAACAGCCATAACTCCTATAATAGTGAATATATTTCAATGAAACTTTTTTTTGAAGTAGAGCCCATAGGTACCTATAAAAAAGTATTAGACAACTTTTCTGTAGAGCGTTAAACAAAATTACTAAAAATCAGAAACGAATTTTTAAGAAAAATCGACGGGGGGTCGGTGCCTAAATTTTTCGACGAAAAAAAAAAATTTCAAATTGTTCTGGAAATATTATTTTCGGTTGCGGGGGTCAAGTACAATCCTTTTTGGTCATTAGACATACTCCCGAAATCTTACCCATTTTCGAGAAAAAAATTCAGTATTGTCGGAACTTTAAACGTTAATAACTTCTTAACGAAGCCACCATCAACAAATTGGTATTCTTGATTTTCGACTTATTTTGGCCTCTAGAATCTCCCATTAAAATTTTTCCCAAGGGTGGTCGAACACTCTGTATATTTTTAAAAATGAATTTGATATTTTATATCCGTATATACTCCCACTTTGATTCAAAACATGACCCAGAAATATTATTTTACTTTTTCATAAAGGGCGAGATTCAGTTATTAGAAGTGTCTTTAAGAGTTTATAGAATAGTCTTCCTATTGCATTTTCTCTTTGTATAGATTGAAACCACTTTCGTCGAAATCTAACACGTTTCTCGCTCCGTAAATTGTTAAGGTAGGCTTTACGATTTCAATGACATGATCGATTGTCATAGTTACGTATTCAGTATTCTGCCCGTGGGGGCGAAACACGGAATATTTTACACAAATTCATACCGCGTCCTTTATTAAAGTTGAACACCCCTCTACAGTATTGTCCGTTTATATGACATCGTGTTGGGTCCATACTATGAAATATCCGGAGAGGTGAATTTCTAAGCATTGTTCGCTCGATGTCATATAAGCGGTCACTACTATACGTCACGCTCTAAGTATGGAAAAATTGATATTTTCTTCTACTTTTAACGTCCATCTTCGAAAATCATGGATTACTTTGTAAGTAGAACAGTTTGAAGTAAATAATAATTTATCTCTCTCACTTCTGGTTTCTTCTACATATTTCTTCTCAATCGTACAATGATCTATGCGAGTGAAATTAATTATTTTATCAAGTATTTGTAACCCACACATTTTATCACTTAATTTCATTCTGTGTTCAAGTGTATTTTGTACAATTTGTCCAGTTTTGTATTACGAATTTCTTAATGTCGTGTAAAATTGAACTCTGGGTCCGTTTGTACATTATTCCATTTGTGGCATATTTTTTTTACAAATCACGAAACCTCAAAATTAAAAATGCGTATTATTAAATTAAAATATAATCTTTTCCGACCAGAATGAAAGATGACTTCGAACGCTGTCCGTTCCAAATATCGAGGGTAAAATTTTAAAAAATTTCGAAAGATTGCTTCGTGTCGAAGAGCAGTCAATTTTTTACGCGTCAGAAAAGCTCATGGATAAATGGATTTCGGGACGAAGTATTCAGCGAACGAGAATATCATTCTCGCAGTCACAGAATATGAAAGGTTAGCAGGATTTTATTTCAGCTGACGTTTACCTATCGGTTTAGATACGCTGCGTAACATTTTCTACGATTTGTGCACGCGGTATGTGCAACAATATACTCAATACGTAAATGTATACATTACTAAATAATAGTCTGCTCGCGCCATCCATTTATAAATTGGAAAGGCGGGACAATATTTGGTTGCTTGTGATGTGTTGCAGGAACGCAGAACCGTGTACGTTATTTGCAATTGCACCTGAGTGCTTCGCTTGCTTTTAAGTTAATTGCTGGCCCGTATTTTCTACGTTAAAGTTGTTGGTGTACATTTACGCGTGCAGTTATCAAGGACTATATAAAAAGCAAAAACTATCACGTGATGGAACATTCCTTTTGCCTTTCATTAATTTCTGATTTCCATTGCACTTTCTCTTTGATAATCTTCTATTTCTTATTCAGTTTTCATTGTTAACATTTGAATATTGCAACTGGGATTACGCTGTGAACGATGCCATTTTTGAGAATCTCAAAATATAATATAAAGTTATTACCTTATTGTACAAAATTGAGAGAGTTTTTAAACAAACTCCAAGTACAAACGTTTCACCAATGATCTACGAAGATAAACTATAACATGTCATATATATTAATTAATGATTTATATTCACGTCATTAATATATAAATTATAAATTTGGAGTGTGTCAAATGTTTATGGGACCCAGACATAAGATAAGTTCAACTTCAAAGTTTTCCTTTTACATGACGTTTATATATATTTTAAAAGATAAAAATAATATTGTTTGGTCATGTATATACGTTAAAATGGCACCGTACCAAGTTGATTTGAGGGCCATTTTTAAGACGTACTAAAATAAAACTTGTAAAATTCCGTTAGAGATAGTAATTTTTTATCGAATTTGTGAAAATAAAAGTAGAAGAGTATTATTAAAATAGCTACTATAAAGCAATGAAGTTTTGTTTTTTATGGAAAAATAAAAGTTTCTGATCTTTTTTCTACATTTGATCAGCTACTAATATATAAGATATTTAATACACAGATTGTTTTTATTGAACCTTTAATATTCAAGATTATTAATTTAAGACATTAAAATCCTTTGTGTGATTATATTATTCAAGATATGGAACTATTACAGGGAACTATCAGACATTAGTAGTATAATGCAAGTTTAGTCAGACATGGGAACGATTGGGAAACTAGAGTGTCGATTGCAATTAGCAGGAACATTTATATTTGTAATACTGTCAAACAGAGCAAACAAAGTGAGTTAGTATAAAACGAATTGTGTTAAATACATGAATAAGTATTACAAATCAATTTACGTTAATATCGATGCATGTAAAAATTAATATGGATATTGAACATATATTGTAACAACAGGATTTTCAACTACTAAAAGTAGCACTATAACATTTTCGTTGTTTAAAATATTATGAAGCGTTGTTTACAGAAAATGGTTAAAGGTAATATAACATGATCGTCATAGGGTTCTGTAGCTCGTTAGTTTAAATAGAATGTTTAATTTTAAAGGCATTGCATGTTCTACATATCTGTGTCACTTTTATGCATTCTTGCGCAAAGTGCAAATGCATCTTTTTTTAAATGGAACTAGGTAGTTTTTCATGCATGAAACAATTTCTTGGATCATTCCACGTGTAAAAGTGGTTTGTAGTATAAACGTGAAGTAAACATTTGGCTAGATATTTCAATTTTTCTTAGTAATATATGTGTTATGATAGTCAGCGTGAATAAAGTCGTAGAGATAAGGAAACGTTTAAAGGTGCGCGTTACTAAGAAAGTTGAAAGATCTCGTGAACTGTTCAGTTTACGATCGTATTATCATAAAACTTTTATACGTAGGATGACCCGAGGAGTCGATCCGTGTAGAAAGAATTATATAGTTTCGTTTAATAAAAGGGTACAGTTGCGTTTTGCAAGTGCACCAAAATGCATAAAAGTGGTACAGAAACGTAGAATGTATGTCATTCAATTTCGCGTCATTCCATAAGATAGATAAAATATTTAAAGATGCTAGTGTGAGTCAGGACATTATTTTAACATTATGACAGAGATTCAGTTACTGAAGAGGACACGTAGTATACAGTATTTAGAAGTATAATACATTTCATGATTTCTTTGATAAGTAGAGCACACGACGAGGTCGTAAAGATAGCAGTTATTGCAAATTGCGGAATATTGTTACGTAAAAGTTTCTGCAATTAAAAATTTCCATAACAGTATAACTGTGATTCTATAACACTATCTATTTAGCTTCATTTACGGGAAAATGAGAAATGGCGCCGCAACGAAACGATCGCTTAATTTTGATAATAGAAAAATTACTTTATAATATTTTTTCCTAAAATAACATTTGTTTGCAAGATGACAAGCAAACCTGCAAGCATCCACTTTCATGTGAGAAACTATAAATTAGTTATTATAAACATACTAAGGCGTTAAATTAAATTAAACTTAAAAACTGTAGATAATGACAAAGCAATGTCTAAGAAATTTAGAGAGTAACTATGAATTCTTATAATTGTGTAATGTTTCAGGTATTACTGCAGACTTGTTACCAGCCCTTCTTCTTATTCACGGTGATTCCTATTCATGGGGCGCTGGTAATTCCTTCGATGGAACCGCATTGGCTGCTTATGGACGCCTTATCGTCGTGTCTATTAATTTTCGTCTAGGCGTACTGGGTGAGTCAACGACTCTTATTGGTTTTCTTTATCACAAAATGTTAATTTTACGAGGGTACTTACCTAATAAATAAATAAACAATCTCTGAGTAAAAATAAGGGTAACTTAGGACCTCTTTTTTTAGTTATCTTCTTTTTTAACATCAGTTGTTTCACATATCGATTATAATACTTTCAAATATGTGTACACAGTGTCATAAACATTACCTCACGCTTCTTCCATTTTTCTATTCGGTTATCTCGGTCTCTTTAAAAATTTGCACACTGGATTAATACAGTGAACGTGAAAGGTTCGATGTAAATTTTAACTTTGTCGAGATTTAGTCACCCGGACGAAAGTAAACTATAAAGGAATTTATTTTAGAGACACAACGGACGAGAAATTACTATTTAGTATGGAAATAAACAATCTCTGGACCCAAACAATTTAAGAGAGTAAACACGTGGGAAATTTCACGCTCCGCGAAGCATTCCTCCTATTTTTACTTTCGTCGTTTTATACGCTCGGTTTGTTTCGTTCTACCAAATATGTGGCGCACGTGAACAATCTGATTGTTACGGTATAATTATTTTCTTTGAATGGGATATCTTTTATCCGGTCAACTTTTCCATTTAACTTGAAAAATAGCGCAACGCGCTAAATTAGAAAAGCGGCAAAAATAATCTTTGTACGTCGAAAGTCTTTTAAAGCTTCATTGTTTTGTTCGATAAAAGGTTCACGAGCCTCTAGGTTCATTCGAGCAATGGAGCTTAACAATTAAGAACTTGAACGAGTTGTGTAAATTTCGTAATGTTTGTAAATCAACGAATACACGTGCAAGTGTATTTATAAATTAATAGAAACTGCGTTCTTATTACAACTTCTAAGTTGTCAATTGTTTTTTTAACATTAACGATTCATGATTTTACTATTACACAAAATTCTAGAATTTTCTGAGTATTTCAAACGTTACATTCGCGTTTATCGTATTTTCTTCCACCAGCAACCGGATTTCTTTCTCGACTTATATTAAATTCGTAACAATGGTCTCAACTTCGAAGTCGGTCAGCGGCTAGTATGTTCTCGAGCAGAAAACGCTAATCGATGCGGAAGAAACTTCTGTATTCTTGCCGGGGAAAAATAAGACAACGAGAAACGAAGGCGCAGCTGTCTGAATTCTCGATGGAAGGAATAGTTCATTTTTTTTTGTTAACGTTTCTCCAACTGGGAACATTCGCAATGCGATAATGTTTGTCCGTTGTACGTATATTTCTTCGATTATACCGTGTTAATTCTTATTCAACTTCTAGTAACGTATTTCGTAGAAATCGTTAAAATTTTTTAACAGCTGTTCAAGTTAAAAAGAAATATTAGATACCTAAACCTTTAGTATTTTTACACGTTTTTTTACATGCATTTATAGGTATACTTATTAAAATAAATTTAGTTTAGAGGCTCTTCAACCACCGATTAAGTCAGCAATGAAAATCTTAACGAAGAACATTCTTATAAAATAACTTATTTTATTTTTGCGAATTTCGCGTACCAAGTACCGTTGAGGTTATAAAAGCGCATCCGGTCGCCTCTTTGTAACGTGTCTTTTCGTGCAAAAAGTTGAAACAAGCACAGAAAGGCAACGTTCTTTGCTCGAATCTCTTCTTGTGCTGGTCGGTGAAAAGGTTTTTGTTCTGAATTTGCATCGGTCGTTTAAGAGAAAATGAGAATTCCTTCTCTAGCACACGATTAAACTTCTAATTATCCACGGTCAGTACATTCTAAGTGGTCTCCACAGACCAGTTGAAAAGTTTCCTGTTCGTTCTTGAAAAACAGGAGGATGAAAATTACGAAACAGCCTTTTTGCCTGTTAACGAGCCCAGCACAAGATGGAAAACAAGATTTTAAATAGCTTACCCCTTCGTATACAATATTTCTGATTATATAATGTCCAACGTATTTCTATACAATTTTTATTTCCCTTTTCTCAGCCCAGTTTCCGTGTTCCTCTATCAGTTTCTCGACTATTCTATTTCTCTGCCTTTACACTTTTCTCTTTCTCCATGACTGTTGTATCTATTTCGATCATTGTATGCCTGAAACAAGGTTTATTGCCATACTGGTCTCGTTACTTTTTAATTCAACATAACAACAATAATAATAATTTTTTGAGAACAAAGACTGTTTGCTATGAATTTCGTCGCGCCGTGTGTAGTACTTTTTAATTAATTTGCATAGGAAAGGGCGGTAAACTAAATATTCCATGGCATGGTAAAAGTAAAGCAAACCGAGTGAGAAGTCTTTGAAGGCAAATTATTTTCTGAAAAGGAACTCGTCTCCGACCATCAATTCGCGTCCAAGCGCTCGTGCTCCATCCCGCGGTACGAATTTTCATTAAAAACACACGCTCGAGGAACGACGTATCATGGCCGTGGACATAACCGTTGCAATTTCCCAATCTGAGATCTCGAGTGAACCGCAGCGTCCAACACGCAGACGTATACATCATCAGCCAGGATGCCGTAACCGTCGGTTAATCGTCGTGTGAATATTTCACCGAGTAATTTTCCCATTGAATAAGAGCCAAAGGGAGGAATCTGTTGCCATCTATACGCGTGCACGTCGAGACTGCTTCAACGGAGAACGTGCTTTTCCCTCTCTTCGGAATCATAATCAAAGCATTCGGGGTACCAAAACCACCTCTTCAGGAAGGGTTTTCAGCGCGATAGGCATCTAAATTTCAAGGTGTACACGAACTCTTTGGTATGCAACGATGATACGTCTAGTACGTATCGGGACAAAGGGCTCTGATTACGGAGAAAAGGGAAAAAGAAAGTGGTCTCCTTTGAGGGAAAGACGGCTCGGGATAAACGACGATTTGAATAGCAGTTTTAGGAGCGTTCAACGCTGCAAATGAACCCGCGAATACGAAACGGAGGTGCTGGGTTAGAAATATTGACAAAGGGGATCTGTTAAATTGCACGTATTATTATCATTTATAGACTGCGGATGTTTATACATTTATGGGGAATTTTAATTCTCAAAAGACTACAGAATGTGTAAAATATAAGAAATACTTAAAGTAAGGTATGAATTATCATATTTAGGGGTTGAGATGATTCTCTACAAAGACTGCGGATGTTTATACATTTATGGGGAATTTTAATTCTTAAAAGACTACAGAATGCACTTAATATTCAAAATATAAGAAATACTTAAAGTAAGGTATGAATTATTATATTTAGGGGTTGAGATGACTCTCTACAAAGTTCCCATTTCATTAATTCTACTAATAAAGATATGAATTTGCACAGAGATCCGCAGTCTAATCGTTTATTATCGACGGGACAATATCCGCTAGTTCATAATATTTACGTTTATAAATATATAATTAGACGTCAATATAAATACAGTAAAATTCTGATTATCCGGCACACTCGGGACTGGGGCAATCCCGGAGAATCAAATATGCCGGATAATCGGATTATACTTATACATATGAAGTGATCAAAATGAGGAATATAATCAGAGACGAGAAATTCGAGTAGACTTTACATGTATTTTTTCGACCCCTTTTTCTGGAGCTCTAGAGCCCCCTTGCCATTTTTGAGTCACTTGCAACATTACCAATAGGTTACAGAATTGAACACAAGAGGAAGTGAGACAGAAAATAAAATTATATAAACATTTCTGGCTACACATTATATTTTTGGTAAAGAATTTTTTTCTCGAAAATACGTAGGATTTCGGGGGTATGTGTATTCACCAAAAATGATTTTAATTGACCCCGGCAACTAAAAATAATTTTTTTAGATCGATTTGAAATTTTTTGTTTTCGCCGAAAAATTTCAGCAGCTATCTGTCGATTTTTCTTAAAAATCCGTTTTCGATTTTTGATAAATTTGTTTGACGCATTACCGAAATGTTGTTTAATACTTTTTTGTATGTATCTATAAGCTCTACTACACAAATAAATTTCAATGCAGTACACTCACTATTGTAGGAGTTATGGTCATTTGAAACTTGGCCCATTTTTATGGGGCTTTTCTCACTTTACGGGGTTAAGGAACAACTTTTTCAAAATTGTTAGAATTTCTACATATTTTCCACTAAAATACGCGTTGTTTGCCTTTTTGAACATTAAAATCGTCCAATCCGTTCAGGAGTTATGATATTTTAAAGATTTGCATGAAATTTCGGGCAAACATTTCTGCCCAGAAATTATATTTTCAGTAACGAATTTTTTTCTCAAAAGTGCATAGGAATTCGGGGATATGGGTACTGAACAAAAATGATCATAATCGACCCCTACAACCGAAAATAATTTTTTTAAAACGATTTGAAATTTTTTAATTTCGCCCAAAAATTTCAGTACTTACTCGAATTTTTTTCTCGAAAGTGCGTAGGATTTTGAAGGTCTGTCTATTCATCAAAAATGATTGTAATTAACCCCCACACCTGAAAATAATTTTTCCAGAATGATTTGAAACTTTTCAATTTCGCCGAAAAATTTCAGCACCTACCCCCTGTCAATTTTTCTTAAAAAATTGGTTTTGATTTTTAATAAACATAATCATGGGTAGCGTAATAGTATACTTTATTAATAAAAAATAAAGTATGTAAAATTCCTACTGTCGTGTACGTCGCGACAACGTTGAAATAGTTGGCTCACGACGAAGTAAAAAATGCTGGTTGGTTTAATAACTTATTTATTTGTGAAGCGCGATTGAAATTAGTCCACGGCGAGGACCTTTACAATAATCTCGTTCGGAGTTTTTAGAGTAAATTCTCTGTCGGATTTTTGGAGTAATCTCTCGTCTCGTTGTTCGCAGTTACTTTATATATCTAATTTTAGTGGGTGGAGACGCCGAAATTGGAATGGAAAATTGGGAGTGGTTTATCAGGCATTGGCTAGTTGGGAAAAATGTAGGCTGGGACCTAGGGAAAGGAGTGGAGGTATGCATAAGGCTGTTTTGGAAAAGGAAAGTCGGTTAAGAGGACACCAGGGTGAATCTAAACATATTGGAAATACGGGTGGTCGAGCAGCGCCTCCAACCACCTAGCAGACGTCTGGTCTTAAGGGTACCACTTGCCCAGGCGACGAAAAATTCGTAATAAAGAGGCGAGCAAGTGGTTGGGCCTACCCTAACACTTGGGCCTTTCCTAAGTGTTATATTGCATCGCGACGGGACGCTCGAGGGTCTGCGACGCAACACCTACGCTTTATTCGTCAACTGTTTAGTATCGACATCACTGCTGGATGCTTTCGGTTGTGACTTCTTTGTTTGCGTGAAATATAATCCGTAAACAGTTTAATAACATGCACCGTTTTTACGAACAAGTCTCTCAAGTCAGTCGTTTATGATTGCAATTTGAACAGATTTCTTAAGTACAAGCTTCGTTGTCGAAGTAATTGATTTTGAACAAGAGTTGTTCAGGCACGTCCGACCATCGATCAGTATTTCTACTTGTGCTAGATTCCAAGCTAATAATTTATATTTTTGAGGTCATTGAACATACACGGTGTCCCAGTATAGGCAGTACAACCGAGAAGTGACGGATGTTACCTAAAAACAAAACAAATGTAAAATAGAGACTAAAAATTTTTCTATAACTTGAAATATTCTTCATTTCCCTTCAACTCGCATTTATCGAAGTTCGACGGCCGTTTTGAACACGAGGACAGTAATCGTTTTGTTTGTCCAACAGTGAACATTCGTCAATACTCGACTGTCCTTTCGTACACGCTGGGAACAACGACAAAATCGGCGGAAAGTTATTTTTCCGATTCGTGTCACGCGAACTGTAAACAACATTAACTGTATCCGTACTTTCCCTTTGCGTATCCAGTTTCAACCTTTCGCCCCCTGGAATCAAAGCGCTACGGTAGGAAAATCGAGCACAGTTTTCCCCGCGGTGACAATAACTTTCCACTCCCCCGAGGCTGTTTCTTCTTTTTATCCCATCTTTTCCTCTCGAGTTGAATCGCGCGGTCGCAAAAAGTGAGCGTACTTTCGTTCGAGAACCACAATTTCCAACCGTACCCTCGGCTCGATGTCGGTGGTTTTTGTTTTAAACGCGAAGTTGCCGGAGTAAAAGAGTAATCAGCAGCCGTGGGTTGAATAGGACCGCTATCGGTATCGGGTTGCCAGAGGACAGAAAACAAGGGAATCGTCACTTGTGTCGTCCGCTCTGTTGAAACATTCCGCGCGCGAAATTACGCTCAGGCTCGATTTCATCTGCAGCACGGAACCGTTTGCGTCTATGCGAGCCAGCTGATCGTGGTTTCCATTTCAATTTACTGTCCAACCTGGAATAACGTCTCGTTTTGTTACGCCTTGATAACCACCGCTCGCCTTACACAGTTATTTTTTCCTGTCTTCCTCTCCTTCCTGGAACGCAACCATAGCGGATCGGGTTGATAAAATGGTTGTTGCTGTCGCGTAATTAGTCATAGAACTCGCTCGCCAGCCACTGTATCATTACTTGTAGTAATCAAACTAGAAATGTGAAAAAGAAGGGTATTCAAAAATGGGCAAATTTTGTATGGTTCCTGAATTTACACTACTGATCAAACATCGTTATTCAGGACTCGAAGGTATGCATAGATTTACCGCACATATGATGGGAAATATTGATTAAGGAAAAGAAACTTCATGTTTTAAATACGAATTGTTTATTAAGTAAACTTAAAGGCATAGTGAAGTATATAATTGTACAAAAATGCAGCACACAAAAACATGTAATAATATAAGTATATATTTTGCTTAAAATCTCTATTTTTAATTTGCCATTCAGAATAAAAAATTCATTCGTAGCATGATTCTACACGTTACAAGGAAGTTATCTCAACCCTTAAATATAATAATTCGTATTTTACTTTAATTAATTTTTATATTCTTGATAATTAAGTGCATTTTATAGTTTTTTGAAAATTCAAGTTTCCTATAAATACATAAATTTCCGCAGTCTAATCATTATTATAGACATTGTTTTGTCTTTTTGAGGATGTTGGGAATTCCAACATTTTATCAGCGGACGCATCATTTAGTTAAAATGACATGATTGATAATTTGGCAAGTATTATTCAGAGATGACTTGTTGGCTAGGCACCTATAAACTAAACGGGGCAAGGGCAAGGCTTATTCCCACCATAGAGGCCCGCTCTGGCGTCATACTACATAATAGTAGGATCTCCATAACCACGAGAGATACATTCTTGTTCTATTCATGGCTAGTATTTTGAGCGTACGGTTACGCCAATGCCTCTCAGTCTTGTCTTATGTTACTCTGCCCCTATACGTTTCGTTCGCGTCCTTTGTCACGCGATGGAATTATAGTTGCGAGCAGCCCTATTACGCTACGGCCAATCGGTGTGCCTAGCCAACAAGTCATCACTGGACAGTACTTTATGTACAAAGGGAATTGACGTACCATTAAGCCATTAAGCACACCGTATTTTGGGACCATATCTGCCCCTTAGGACCGCAGACGCTCACCCCCGTACAACCCTCAGTGAATGGGATTTCGAATTGTCGGGAGGACTAGCCCACGAGGGACGGGAAAAGTTTTGATTGGTCAAATAGAATCTCCACCTATTTTAACATAAGTATGTCGGAATCCATTAAACAGTTTTTTTGTTCTCAAATTGAATGTTACTTCACATTGTGCAAATAAAGTTACGTTGGCTGTAATCGATATTTAAATGTAATCGATGCAAAGAATGTCACCGGAAACGCAAACGTGCGTCTGGTTGGCGTTGACGTTTGGATGTGGCCTTTGAAGGTAGTCGAGTTGGTTGTCTGGTTACCCGAACGTTTGAAAAAAGAAGGATTCGAAAAAGAAACGAACAGATTTAAAAGGGTTTCCAGACTGAAAAGATGTGTGGGAAAAATTAGAAAAAGAATCCCTGCAAAGGACTCATCGGTTATCGCTGTACATTCTTTCGTGTTGTTTAAGTGTTCGTGTTATAGTTATCAGTTATAAGTTTATTTAGTTAAAAGAGTTAAAAAAAAAACAAGAAATGCATAGAGCGACGAGACAAAGGTCGCCCGAGAGGACCTAATACAAGTCGCCCTAGAGAAATGGTCAACGATAATGTTTCTCCGACAAGTATATAATCACGAGACAGAACATTGAACAAGTTAGATTACGCACAATCGCAAGAACATTGCAACGTTACAGTTAGGACATTTCAAGTTATATTAGAACACTTAAGAGAACAGAATGCAGTTACATAAGAACATTTGAAACGTTAATTGTCAACACACGTGTATACAGCGTGTTCGGCCACCTCTGGGAAAAATTTTAATGGGGGATTCTAGAGGCCAAAATAAGACGAAAATAAAGAATACCAATTTGTTGATGGAGGCTTCGTTAAAAAGTTATTAACGTTTAAAGTTTCACCTGTTCTGAATTTTTTTCTCGAAAGTGCGTAAGATTTCGGGGGTATGTGTAATGACCAAAAATGATTGTAATTGACCCCCGCAACCGAAAATAATTTTTCCAAAACGATTTGAAATTTTTGTTTTTGTCAGTCACGTAATTAGATTTTTGGTAAGGAATTTTTTTGTCGAAAATGCGTAGGATTTCGGGGGTATGTATAATGACCAAAAATGATTGTAATTGACCCCCGCAGCCGAAAATAATTTTTCCAGAACGATTTGAAATTTTTTAATTTTGTCGGAAAATTTGTCCACCTATTCGAATTTTTTTCTCGAAAGTGCGTAGGAATTCGAGGGTGTGTCTATTCACCAAAAATGATTGTAATTGACCCCCGCAGCCGAAAATAATGTTTCCAGAACGATTTGAAATTTTTTAATTTTGTCGAAAAATTTGTCCACCTATTCGAATTTTTTTCTCGAAAGTGCGTAGGAATTCGAGGGTGTGTCTATTCACCAAAAATGATTGCAATTGACCCCCGCAATCGAAAATAATTTTTCCAGAACGATTTGAAATTTTTGAATTTAATTGTTAATAACTTTTTAACAAAGCCTCAGTCAAGAAATTTATATTCTTGATTTTCGTCTTATTTTAGCCTCTAGAATCTTCCATTAAAATTTTTCCCAGGGGTGGCCGAACACCCTGTATATTTGCAGATAAATTTAAAGTATTGATAATTAGGTATTAGATTTCTCTATTACTAAATATCACGGCTCCACGAATCTTGTGGGAGTCTACAGAGGATTTCCTAGTCACCTGCTCGACTGATCGTGTATCATACGGTTACGAAATTAAATCAAAATTGATAAATTCGATGAAAATCGAGTATTGAAAAGGACGTTCTCGTTGCCACTTCTTTGCCGGCCGGCGCACGTAATTGACCTATTGCGGCATTAACGCGATGCAGATAGGGGCGCTATAAATTCAGGGTAAATCGAGCGGGAACGTTCGCCGTGTCCTCCATTCAGAGCAACCCGTTTTCGCTGCACAATGCGCGGTTGTTTCGTCGACTCGTGTGCCGTGGTTTCGGGGACGTGCATGTGCGCAATCCGCGGGAGCATCCATTCGGCAGCACGCCCAGGGCGATTCGCGGACGAATTTTAAATATTGTGCTGTCGCATTTTCGCGACAAAAAAAAAGCAGCCGAGGACTCCGCCAAGCAGGAGGAAACCTCTGAAAACTACTGTCTTTCTTTCTTTTCAAATGTCTTCCTTTTCGCTTGCCCGTAGTCGAATGGATGCGGCAATTTTGCGAACGAGTACCTTCCTCTTTTTGTTTTTTTTTCTTTTTAACAAGGATTTCGTGCGTGGGACACGATTTCGTGCGCCTGTCCTCGCGTACGTGCTCGACGAATAGTATCTGCTCGCAAGCTTTTCAGCGAGTCAAGAATCCTGAATTCCTATTTGTTTTTGAATCGGGAATCTGATAAGAAGATTTTTACCAAGATAAATCGTCGATTTTAGAACCAGAAATTTGATAGAATCGAAATCGAAAATGTCTCTGGAGGTTCTGTTGTTTCGTGTAAGTTTATTTTTGTCTTACGGAACGATCTGTGCAATTTTTCACACTGTTTCGTGGGCAAAAATAATGCTAATTGTCATTTTTAGTTAGTATTACACTATTAAATTACAGTAAAATGTATAAAATACTCGGCACTGTTTGATAAAGTGTGACAATATTTCATTCATCTAAAAATTACTTCGATCTTAGTTTTTCATATGATTGTGTCTTTTGTCACATTACTTAGAAGGAACTTTCACGAACGGTCCGGCTTCGATTTTGATGAAACTTTGTACACTTATAAAGGGGTCAAAAATAATCGACACGTATTTTTTTTTAGCTGCGGTAACTCGAGTTTAAGGGGTCAAACCACCCCTTGAATCGCTCCACCTTTACCACGATATCATAAAAAGAATTAATCTTTTCATTGCTGTTTAGAAACTTGTTACTTGTTATTGTATAATTTAGTGCAAGCCTACAATGCTTCATTAAAATCAAAGTTAGAACGGCTATTATCATAGTGGATGTGCGCGCAAGATGTAAATCATCAAAATCTGCAAAACTGTAAGAGGCAATTTTAAAATATTACATAGCAATGAATTTGGAATAAAATTTCAATAAAATGAAAAATTAAGTTAATAAATTTTTTTTTGTTATAAACAAATTGTATTTTGTTAAATTTTTTAACACCATGTTATTGTACATAAGAAACCATTAACTTTGCCCATTAATAATTTTTTCATATGTCTTTCCGTTTTCAAGATAGCCGTTTCGAGCCAAAATTTCAAGAGGTGGTTTCACCCCTTAAACTCAAGTTACCGCAGCTAAAAAAGAATACGTGTCGATTACTTTTGGCTGCTTTATAAATGTACAAAGTTTCATCAAAATCGAAGCTGGACCGTTTGCGAAGGTTCCTTGTTAATCTTTTATAATTTGATGACCATGTCATATTTGTTATATTATGTTATATTATGTTTGTGCATGGATCCTTATTAATACATACAATATTTGCCTCTAACTCCTCAATAAAGCGTTTACAAAGAAGCTTCACTTAAAATTAATTCCTCAGTATCGTATGCTCCAAGAATATGATCGAAAAATCAAGGAACATTCCGCATAATTGCAATGGAAATGAATTTTGGAAAGTTTCGCGTACAATCAACACGTTTCTTCCAGACAACAGTGCCAAACTTTCCATTCATTCCGTACAGACGTTTCATACGGTGGAAAAACTACGCAGACTGATAACGCGAACACCATTTATATTATTCTGTTGTTTCACTTATCGCGGCAGTAAAAGAGAGCGTGAAAACGGCGTAGAAAAATTGTACGGTGCGAGCAGGAAGTTGGAAAGGAATCGAGATATCGTTCCTGAGCTTCACCGTACACACAGACACGCTGACTGTAACACAGTTCTCCAGCGGGGCTTGTTTCGTTGCCTTTGTTTGAATGGAAGCCGTCTCGTGCGTTTCGTTTGCCATCGTCGAAGCGAAACAATGCGCCGACGGCGTTATCCGATATACCAGCGGACGGTCGATTCGATTTCTTCCTGTTTCTTTTCTGACCCGTTTTCCACTCTCGTTTCCGCAACGATGTCCGCGGAATTTCAACCTATGTGTACTTATAGCGTTCTTTTTGGTGGTCATAACGCGTACGTTCCTCGCGAAACGTTGCCATTTCTTACACAGCTAATGAAATTATCACTTCTTTCACCCACAAGCAATTTATGAAATATGAGAGATCTTACCAAAATAATTCATACTCATTCTTTTTCTACAATAGTCCATAAAGAAGGGAAAATAGACCTTAAGTTGGGGGTCGAAAATATATTTTTAGCGTTCTTTTTGGTAATTATAGGCGTACATTCCTCAATAAAAGGATGGTACAATCATAAACATTGCCATTTCTCACACATCTCATAAAACTACCATTTCTTTCACCCACAAGGAATTTATGAAATTTATACGAGGGATCTTACCAAAATAATTCATACTCATTCTTTTTTTGCAATAGTCCATAAAGAAGGGAAAATAGACCTTAAGTTGAGGGTCGAAAATATATTCTTAGCATTCTTTCTGGTGATTATAAGGCGTGCGTTCCTCGATAAAAGGATGGTGCAATCGTAAACATTGCCATTTCTCACACATCTAATGAAACTACCATTTCTTTTACCCACAAGGAATTTATGAAATTTATACGAGGGATCTTACCAAAATAATTCATACTCATTCTTTTTTTGCAATAGTCCATAAAGAAGTGAAAATAGCCCCTAAGTTGGTGGTCGAAAATATATTCTTAGCATTATTTTTGGTGATTATAAGGCGTATATCCCTTGATAAAAGGATTGTACAATCATAAACATTGCCATTTCTCACACATCTAATGAAACTACCATTTCTTTCACCCACAAGGAATTTATGAAATTTATACGAGGGATCTTACCAAAATAATTCATACTCCTTCTTTTTTTGCAATAGTCCATAAAGAAGGGAAAATAGACCTTAAGTTGAGGGTCCAAAATATCTTCTTAGCATTCTTTTTGGTGATTATAAGGCGTGCGTTCCTCGATAAAGGGATGGTGCAATCGTAAACATTCCCATTTCTCACACATCTAATGAAACTACCATTTCTTTTACCCACAAGGAATTTATGAAATTTATACGAGGGATCTTACCAAAATAATTCATACCCATTCTTTTTTTGCAATAGTCCATAAAGAAGTGAAAATAGCCCCTAAGTTGGTGGTCGAAAATATATTCTTAGCATTATTTTTGGTGATTATAAGGTGTATGTCCCTTGATAAAAGGATGGTGCAATCGTAAACATTGCCATTTCTCACACATCTAATGAAACTACCATTTCTTTCACCCACAAGGAATTTATGAAATTTATACGAGGGATCTTACCAAAATAATTCATACTCCTTCTTTTTTTGCAATAGTCCATAAAGAAGGGAAAATAGACCTTAAGTTGAGGGTCCAAAATATCTTCTTAGCATTCTTTTTGGTGATTATAAGGCGTGCGTTCCTCGATAAAGGGATGGTGCAATCGTAAACATTCCCATTTCTCACACATCTAATGAAACTACCATTTCTTTTACCCACAAGGAATTTATGAAATTTATACGAGGGATCTTACCAAAATAATTCATACCCATTCTTTTTTTGCAATAGTCCATAAAGAAGTGAAAATAGCCCCTAAGTTGGTGGTCGAAAATATATTCTTAGCATTATTTTTGGTGATTATAAGGTGTATGTCCCTTGATAAAAGGATGGTGCAATCGTAAACATTGCCATTTCTCATACATCTAATGAAACTACCATTTCTTTTACCCACAAGGAATTTATGAAATTTATACGAGGGATCTTACCAAAATAATTCATACTCATTCTTTTTTTGCAATAGTCCATAAAGAAGTGAAAATAGCCCCTAAGTTGGTGGTCGAAAATATATTCTTAGCATTATTTTTGGTGATTATAAGGCGTATATCCCTTGATAAAAGGATTGTACAATCATAAACATTGCCATTTCTCACACATCTAATGAAACTACCATTTCTTTCACCCACAAGGAATTTATGAAATTTATACGAGGGATCTTACCAAAATAATTCATACTCCTTCTTTTTTTGCAATAGTCCATAAAGAAGGGAAAATAGACCTTAAGTTGAGGGTCCAAAATATCTTCTTAGCATTCTTTTTGGTGATTATAAGGCGTATGTCCCTTGATAAAAGGATGGTGCAATCGTAAACATTGCCATTTCTCACACATCTAATGAAACTACCATTTCTTTCACCCACAAGGAATTTATGAAATTTGTACGAGGGATCTTACCAAAATAATTCATACTCATTCTTTTTTTGCAATAGTCCATAAAGAAGGGAAAATAGACCTTAAGTTGAGGGTCGAAAATATATTCTTAGCATTATTTTTGGTGATTATAAGGCGCATGTCCCTTGATAAAAGGATGGTGCAATCGTAAACATTGCCATTTCTCACACATCAAATGAAACTACCATTTCTTTTACCCACAAGGAATTTATGAAATTTATACGAGGGATCTTACCAAAATAATTCATACCCATTCTTTTTCTGCTATCACCCATGAAGAGGTGAAAATAGCTCCTAAGTTGGGGGTCGAAAATATATTCTTAGCATTCTTTTTGGAGATTATAAGGCATATGTTCCTCGATAAACGGATGGTACAATCATAAACATTCCCATTTCTCACACATCTAATGAAACTACCATTTCTTTTACCCACAAGGAATTTATGAAATTTATACGAGGGATCTTACCAAAATAATTCATACTTATTCTTTTTCTGCAATTGTCCATGAAGAAGTGAAAATAGCTACTAAGCTGGGGGTCGAAAATATATTCTTAGCATTATTTTTGGTGATTATAAGGCGTATGTCCCTTGATAAAAGGATGGTGCAATCGTAAACATTGCCATTTCTCACACATCTAATGAAACTACCATTTCTTTCACCCACAAGGAATTTATGAAATTTATACGAGGGATCTTACCAAAATAATTCATACCCATTCTTTTTTTGCAATAGTCCATGAAGAGGTGAAAATAGCTCCTAACTTAGGGGTTGAAGATATATTTTGTGAAATATTTTAGGAAACAGGACACGAGAAATTTTCCTTTTAATATACGTTTTTGTACTGGAAATTCAACCATGCAAACATTCGTGGAAAGTAATTATTTATTTATATAGTATATTCGAAATGACAATTTTTGTGTTAATTTGTCCTACTCAAGGTTGATTCATATAAATCTGTAGATATGTGTAAAGTATAGGTGAAAATTGGGTAGATATGTTTTTAAAGTTTTCTATTTTTTTTTATCATCAAAAAACAACATCATACCATATACTAATCAGCATTAGTCAAAACGTTGAAACATTTGATTATACTTCTACATATCTGAATACTTCCTGATACAAATTTAGATTGAATGAAAAAGAAGAAAGAATAAAAATAATTTGTTTCAACAAAACGGAGTGTTTATTTTAACGTTTCTTTCTCGAATCTTACACTATAATATATTGTTTTTATCACTATCAAGAAACAACTAACGTCATACTATATACTAATCAGCATTAGTCAAAACGTTGAAACATTTCATTATACTCCTATATATCTGAATACTTCCTGATAAAAATTTAGATTGAATGAAAAAAGAAAAGAATAAAAGTAATTTGTTTCAACAAGATGGAGTGTTTATTTTAACGTTTCTTTCTCGAATCTCACACTATTACAGCCACGCTGGCATACAAAACACAGAGTCGTGAGCAACTAAGGGATAAAATAGATTGTCTGGACGAAAATGTTAAAGTGCTCGAAACACCGGTCTATTGCAATTCGAATTGATTGCACAGTCAAAGCGTAAATCACAGTCAGCAGTAAATCTAAATGAAAAGTTGTTCTTGTTGAAAGGAAAATTCGAACAATCGACTGGATAGAACGTAGACCGTGAATTCTCGTTTTCTTGTCACGTCTGTTCGTGCTAGTATTGAACTTCGAAACATGACCGATAAAATCAGATACATGAGACGTCGGGGTACCAAATTGTATAAATCCACGGAAATAATTCGCTAAGTAGACGGTCTTCCGTTTCTATCGAACAGAATCAATGTTTGAGCATGACTTTTAGACTCGCGAAACTTCATACTATCCATTGTACGAAGTCTTTGTACTTTTATTTCCTTGTGCAACCGTTTGATAAATTAGCTTATTTTAATTAGAATGAAATTGATGATTAAATACTAGCGATGAATCGTTTTTAGCGTACGGCCTGGTTCTTACAAAGTTTCTGAAGAATTTATTTTGCAGGTATTATTTATTGATTAGTGTTGAGAAGATCAGTTTAAAATGGTATGTAAGTTTTATTAATTTCTAGACATGTGTTTGGTACAAACAGAAAGAAGAAAAGTACTTGTAAAATGATCAAATGATAATAAAATTTGTATATATGCCTCTGTCGAGGCAGGAAAATGATCAATTACGTTAATAGAAAATACCGTTAGCTGCAATGGGAAACGATGAAAGATAATTGAAGTGTAAGTTCCAACGATACGAGAATTTCCATTTATATCGAAAAGTTTGCGTGTCAGCAATCAGTTTGGAAATCGACCGCGAAATACGTGAAGCAATATCTCCGCGTAACTCGAGCGTCAAAGTTTTTGATTGCCAAAGTCTGTGAATAACCTTAGCTAGCTGCTTTGGCGTATCGAGCTGCGGTTAAATATAACGAAACCAACGATAAGCTTTGAGTAATTACGGAAACAATGCTATATAACATTGTTTGGGCAAAGACTAGAAGTAGTCGTGCTCGTGTCTCTGCTATGCTCGTAATTAGAGCAGCTATGCTCCTGTGCTTTGTGGTATTTGCATAACACGTTAAGGAGGAACAGGAAAGTAGACGGAAGTGGCGAAAACATTACGTTATAATTTCACGAAGAATTTTTCCGTAAATTACTAAACTCATATTAAAAGCATTAGCATACTGTCATTTCAGTGTTCCTTTTGAATAAATTTTCCATTGTAAATTAATTTAAAATGAGTTTTCCAAACACATGGGTTAACATTACAATAAAATTAATGAAGATTTCCTATTTATAAGAAAAAAATACTATTGTGATTGAGAAGAATTAAAAAGAAATTTGTTTCATGGAAAAGACGAATGCTTTGAAGACATCTTCGTAGTATGATTATTTAAAAAAAATATATTTGAGAAGTTGCTTAGCGAGTCTGACTAGTTATAGTCTGATCTTCTTTCTGTGGATTTATTGTCTTAGGTTTGTGCAAAGTAGATTGTACTACAACTAGTCAGACTCGCTGCTAAAAAACATCTCTCAAACCAATTTTAAAGAGAATTAAATTTTTCATAAAAGAAATAAACGTTCTTTCTATTTTCCTTCAGTAAATAAAGAATCAATTGAAATCTTATTCATTGCATACTTAAATCACGTTATTAACATATATCATAAACGATTTAATTTATAATTTTTAAATCTTCAATTAAAATAGTATTAAAGTGATGTATCTGGAAGTATTGTGACGTATTCATTATTTGTAATTTCCTATAATCTCGAATCGTAATTAAAGATTATAACTATGAGTCTTTTTTGCATCTAAAAATATTTTCAGAATTGTAGTTTACGTTGCATTGATTGATAATGTTCATTTTCAATTTTCTTTTTCATTTCTACAACATTATATTATTATAAGCATTACGAAACTTTCAAACTACGAATTTATATTTTTTTCTGATCGACTCACAGGCGAAATTTTTAATTTAAATCTTTTAGATTAAAATTTTTAAAAGTAAAGTCTCGAACGTTGTTTCATAAACAATTAATCCATCACTATTATACGCTGAATTATTAAGTCACAGTATAGTAGAAATGTTAAAATTATACACCCCTCTATTATAAATGTATTTGTATTATATTTTAAAATAAAGATTAAATATAAAATGAACAATTTCTGTAGAAGAAAGCGAAAATAGCTTGAAAGAAAGTTATTACTTGCTTGATACGCGACGCAAATAAACCGTACAACGTTTATCATAAATACCATAAATTGACATTCATTTCCGTTAAATACAATGATCTTTGTGTAATCTAGTTCTATTAATAAATAAATGAACAATCGGGAGATTAAAGGATAAATTGGTAAATAGCAAGGCAGAATCGATGGTTGTTTATTTTCATCGAAATAAGAAGAGAATCGTATTACAGGAAACTCGTTCGACCAGATGCAGTCTATTTTCTCGATAAAGGTTTCCACGCTGTGACATTAAAGAACAGGAAGTACGACTAAGTAGCGTCGAAGAATTGAGCCTGTAAACCCCTTAGACAGTGAAAATACAGCGCACAGAGCATGCTGTAAAACATCTGTTGGTTACAGAGCGTAATTTGTTACTGAAACAAAGCCTTCCTCTTCTTTACTAAAGCAGTAATTCAATTAATTAATTTTCTAGTAGCATTTCTAAGAGTAAAGAGGAAAAATAAGTCAATGAACAATTAAACATCACTGTTACTTTATAATTATATACGAAGCAAAACTATGGTAGAAATTTGTACTTTGAATTCAATAAAGTCAATTTTAGGCGAATGCTGTGTGACTTGCAAATTTTCTTTCGTTTCAAAAATTATAATACGAAACTGTTTTCTTTACGCGGAAATTAATTTTTGTACAATTTCATTTTTATTTTGCATCTGTTTGTAGATGTCTTTGTTTCTCAATAATTATATTGCATTTGAAAATTTACTAATACAGTTAATTAATTATATTTTGCTATGACTGAATTCAGGGATTCAAGTATATTTAATTTAATTTAATTTGTTTACATTCTAAGTATAAATGATTCTCCATAAACACGATTATCTTTCACTGGCTTGTGTTTCTTGGTGTAAGACAGAAGAACTGCATTTCACGGCGAAAAGTTAGGGCTCGAGACTATTGTTTAACTGCCGCATCAAAACAATCCCAAGAACAATCGAATGAAGAACTGCTCGGGTTTATTTGAAGTCCCTCGTAAAAGATTCGCGTGAACGCGAGAAAAAGCATAAAGGATCGCTTTATGCCCCGCAATGAACTTTGCATTCATGGAATTCAGAATTAACCGACTCTTCAGGGTCTAACGATTCGAATGAAAATTACTGCCATCTAGTATTTGTGGATTTTTAAACGGAGCTTCGAAATGACTTTCTCCTCACCTCGATCTGCGGAGCTTTATTTACTTTTTTCCGCAGAAAAACCGAAGTTGTTCAACTTTCATGTTTTTATATCATAGTATTTTCGTACGAGCTTCTAAGATAGCAGTTATAAATCTTGTAGATTTCAATAGTCGTTGGGTCTTCCTCGAAAGATATAATCTTAAACGATAATACAAAATAGATATTCATAGTAATCTACAAAATTGTATGTGACCAAAGATGAATCGAAGTAAAAAATTACATGACTATTTATAGAGGGTGTTCGGCCACCCCTGGGAAAAATTTTAATGGGCGATTCTAGAAGCCGAAATAAGACCAAAATCAAGAATACCAATTTGTTGATTGAGGCTTCGTTAAAAAGTTATTAACATTTAAAGTTTCACCCGTACTGAATTTTTTTCTCGAAAGTGGGTAGGAATTCGGGGGTATGTGTAATGACCAAAAATGATTGTAATTGACCCTCGCAACCGAAAATAATTTTTCCAGAACGATTTGAAATTTTTTAATTTAATTGTTATTAATTATTCGAAATAAAATTATTCGTCTTATTTTGGCTTCTGAAATCTCTCATTAAAATTTTTCCCAGGGGTGGCTGAACACCCTGTATAAGTGGAAAGAAAATGGAAACATGATGCCTTTTAGTTTAATCTCAGTTTCAGTTTTTATTCTTAATGTTTCATGACACGACACATACTATTAAATAATGGAAGAATGACAGCATTGTAAACTTTGGCAGACTCCCTAACTTTTTCTTTATCAATTCATGTTAGGTTAAACCATGTTTGGATATTCTTACCCTTAAACTGGTAATCTGTGAATATATTTCATAAGAGCAGGTCGTCGTTCATTTTTAGTTTGACGTTTATGTTAGTTTTTCATAACAGAAAATCGAATGCTATTTTCCCTCTGCGATTATAAATAATCAAATCAAATAAAGATGATTCGAGTTATTTTTAACCGTCGTCTATATTTTCTCCGAATAAATATTTTCGCCCATTCATTATTCGTCAAATATAGATGACCAGTGTTATTTTTATTCAACGAATAGTAAATACAAATTTTGTATCTTCTGTTCGATGCTTGAGACTTTTATTCAGATCAAAATATTGCCCATATCTGGTTTTTCTGGTAAAGAATCCCACTTATTGCCCATTTCTCGACTCGAGACAACCTCTTAAATTGCAAATTGGTCGCGTCGATTTAGCCAATCGATAAATTCGTTGAAAATGACAATTTAATGGCACGTGCCCGATACGCGGGGATCTGGAAAGATTTAGGGGTTTCCGAAGCGTCTGGTTTTAATTCAGCGATGGAAGCTTTTTGAGTTATAGCTCGCTGGAGATTGCTCGGTGTCGCTTTATGGCCAGGCCGTAAATTCCGTGTTTTAAGAGCGGCAATTGTTTAATTCTCAATTGAACGAACGGCTGCAGTTTGCCCGCGGTTCCAAGGAACACGTACTAATGCGTACAAATTGCTTGCAGGCTTTCTTAAAACCGGGACGAAGGGGAGCGCGCTAGGAAATTACGGCTTGATGGATCTGGTGGCGGGCCTTCATTGGCTGCACGAGAATCTCGGCGCTTTTGGCGGCGACCCCGGTCGACTGACTCTCTTTGGCCACGGAACTGGAGCCGCGCTCGCCAATTTTTTAGCCGTCTCGCCCATGACAAAAGGTAATGTTAGTTTACACGGTTTTCGCAAACCCAATTATTTACCACCCAAAAACTGATAACGTCGTTGCGGAACTGTATTTTCTCGCTTTTAATAGTCAAAACTTCTGTACGGAAAATATCAGGACTAATTTTTTCTCGTCAAATAGCCTCGTACGTACTGTGCGTTCACGAGAAGTTGGTCAGCGGGGCGGCACAGGGGGCAGAGGAGTAAATCATTTGCTCCGCCCATCCCCACTTTCGTCGTTTCAGCCACTAGCGACAAACTCCAAGTTAGAATGGGGAACCAATCAGACCCGCATTCCTTTTACTAGCTAGCTTCTCGTTCATGCACAGTACAGCCAATTTTATTAGCAAACCACCTTAGATATAGAAAACAACACTTTCTTTTTCTATTAAACTTTATCAACTTCAAACGTCAAACTCATCTATTGTCATCCTTAGATTGACGCGCCGTCTGCCAGACCGAAATCGTAAAATTGTTTACAAGACCGAAATTTTGATTTTAGACACTTGTAAACTACGTCACTTAAAATTTGTCTTAGTACTTGTTTTTGTAACGCCACTAAAATTCATGAATCCTATTCAAATTTATTTCTTTTAATATTTAAACTTAGGAATTGATTGTTTTAGTTCCATAGTATACTTTGATTTTAGACAATTGTAAACTACATAATTTAAAATTTGTCTTAGCATTTATTTTCGTAACGTCTCTAAAATTCATGAATCCTATTCAAGTTTATTTCTTTTAACGTTTCAGTTTGAGAATTAATTGTTTTAGTTCCATAGTACTTTGATTTTAGACAATTGTAAACTACATAACTTAAATTTGTCTTAGTACCTATATTTGTAACACTACTAAAATTCATGAATCCTATTCAAATTTATTTCTTTTAATGTTTTAACTTGAAAATTAATTGTTTTAGTTTTATAGTGAAAAGTCCTGTCATCCATATACATTAAGGTGAACCTTATTTATATTTGATGAAAAATTTTTTTCCTAATTTTGTTTGTGATACCCCCTGAAATTGTGACATTAGAAGAAGAAATAACCTATGCAAAATCTGAAATTGAATACCAATTTCTTGTTTGAGGCTTCGTTAAAAAGTTATTAACGTTTAAAGTTCCATATCGGTCGGAAAATGTTTCAGCGAAAAAAAAATTTCAAATCGTTCTGGAAAAAATATTTTTAGCTACGAGGGTAAATTACAATCATTTTTGGTCAATAGACATACACCCGAATTCCTACGCAGTTTCGAGAAAAAAATTAATTACCGAAAATATAATATGTGGCCAGAAATGTTTACTCGAAATTTCATGCATATCTTTAAAACACCGTAACTCCTGAACGGATTGGTTGATTGTAATGTTTAAAAAAGCAAACTACGCGTATTTTGGCGGAGAATATGAGGAAATGGCAAAAATATTGGAAAATTTGATCCTTGACTCCGCAAAATGAGAAAAACCTTGTAAAAATGGTCCAATATTCAAATGTTCATAACTCCTACAATAGTGAACGTATCTCAATGAAATTTTGTTCTGAAGTAGAGCTCATAGGTACCTACAAAAAAGTATTAGACAACATTTCCGTACAGCGTTAAACAAATTTATTAGAAATGAAAAACAAATTGTTAAGAAAAATCGACAGGGGGTAGCTGCCTAAATTTTTCGGTGAAATTGAAAAGTTTCAAATCGTTCTGGGAAAAATATTTTTGGCTGCGGGGGTCAATTACGATCATTTTTGGTCAATAGATGTACCTCCGAAATCCTACGCACTTTCGAGAAAAAAATTCTTCTACCGAAAATACAATGTCTGACCATGAATGAATAATTCCCCTAAAATAGCATGCCTACGTTTCAAAAGTCATAACTCTTCAATGGATTGGTCGATTTTAATGTTTCGAAGTGCAACCAACGCGTATTCTAGTCAAAAATATGTAGAAGTTCAAAGAATATTCGAAAACTTGTTCCTTAACTCCGTAAATTGAGAAAAACCCCATAAAAGTGATCGAATTTTCAAACGCCCATAACTCCTACAATAGTGAATATATTTGTCCCCGAATTCCTACGCACTTTCGAGGAAAAGATTCGTATAGGTGGACAAATTTTATTAATAATTTTTAAAAATAATTTTGTTAATAACTGTTTAACGAAGCCACTATCAACAAATTGGTATTCTTGATTTTCGTCTTATTTTGGTCTCTGGAATCTCTTATTAGAATTTTTCTCAGGGGTGGCTGAACACCCTGAATATATATGGGAGTCAAAATATTAAGTATCTCACTGCGTTTAAGTTCGTGATATTTTCGTTCATTGGTCGAAGGGCGTTATCCCGTGTATAAATAAATAAAATTCAACCGTGTTTTGCGTATCACGTCGTATGCGTTGCTCGAGTCGAAGGTGTCAGGACACAGGGAGCAGTCGAGGGGATATTCTTCGAGGACGACGATGCCATCATCGTCTCTGTTGTCGACGGCCACTAGAGGCCGTAACAAGCTTCCTCGAGTGTAGCCTTCTTCTCTAACCCCGCGATAGAGAACACGGGGAATAGGGGCGACTAGAACGCAAGGGGGAAAAGACTCGCACCTTGTACCGCGTTTCTAAATTGCACCGCCATTCCGCTAACGAACCCACCTCGTGTCGTCCTTAATGCCCTTCCACAATACGTTTTAGCCTCTCACGCTTTCGGTCGGATTCGCTACCCTAATGGCAACCCTCTCACCCGCAAGTATTCTCCTCGCAAGGTGACGAGTCGAAAATTCTTGCACCACTTGCGAAAACTATCGCGCAACTACTATTTCTCGTTGATTATGCACGTGGGAATTTGCGATTCTACCTCCGCGGGAAGCTAATATCGCTCAACGAACGATCTGAGGAGCAATTTTTTAAGCGTTGGACGTTCGATAATTTAGAAGAGTTTCGCTTACAATTAATTGTGTTAAAGAAAAGAGATTTACGTTAGAATTCTCGTACGATGTAGGGTAGAACATCGATCATTCGAAATAATAGGGATTCCTGCCTGTTAGGGTTTATTTATTCGCTAGTTTTAAGTGGATACGAGTGTAAGTATTTACGAGGTTGCGATTGGAAAGCGAATTTAGATGCGTAAAAATAATAAATACAATTGTGAAAATTTTGTTTAATTTAAATTTAATTTATGCTCGTATACAAAGACTAGGAACACCCAAGTTACAATCGAATGTCAGGAAATAAAATAATTTTTAGAGATATATGTTTACTGTACGAAGGATCACGCGTACGAAAGAAAACGTGTACTAATAATTCTTGGATTTAGTTAGTTTTTCATTTCTTCTAAAAAGAATATTTGAAAGGCATTTATTTCTTTTTGAACTTTCGTTCATTCGAATGCAGCTTCTGCATTGGCTGGTGTAATTGGTGGCCGGTCTTTTTACAGTCCTTTGAGAATGATCATTAGCCTGATCACTCACCCTTTCTCTCAAATCTTTATAGTTCTGATTCATTACTTTTAATTCCAGTAACCATAGACTTTCCAACATATTTCAGGGCTGGATTAAAAACTTTCTCTAAAATTTTCCAATTCCAACACCAATATTTTCCTCATATTATTCGTAGTGTAAACAAAACATAACTTTAATTATGTGTTTATGTCTAATATTTGTGAGACAAATATACATTTCAAAGTGTGAGTAGTATTCTACTGTATTTCATATTTCTGTGATATTACTATTCTTAAGCAAACCAGATACAGAATTCTGATTAATTTTAAATTAAATTACAGTAAAAGATAAGTTGAAACATTTAACAAACAAATGTAAACCTATCTCCGGATTTGCTACATTCATTAAATTGTATTGAACAATTATAAGAAGCATTATTTTTATACTTCGAAATAAGTTTACAAAGTCCAGTTTTTAATATATTTAACTGCACGAGTTTGCATATCTTTCGTGTCTCGTATGTCTGTGGACGGTTTATATAGCTCTGTAGGTTTGTGCAGCATACACAAATAACTGACATGTATATATTTTTAGCTCCAGTAACTAAAGTTTAAAGGGTGAAACTACTCTCCGAAGTTTCACCCCTCTGATGCTATGTTTAAAATCGTTCGAGATACGAGCAAATTCTCGAAATAAATGTTGCACGACTTTTGACCGGAAATAACACGATACATACACCAGTGAAACAATTTTATTCCTTTAAAATTAGGAATTGATAATACAAGATGTAAAAGTAATTCTATGACTTTCTTATTAATTTTTTTTCCTCTACGTTTTAAATTGTTCCGAGAAAAAGCGAAATTTAAATTGTTTTGTACTTTTTCTGTACAGTTTTACCCGTCAGGCTTTTATGCACGTAGTCGTACGTGCTTCATGTTTCACAGCATTCACATTTGCACCCTCAGAGTTCGTACTTGAAGTTTTATGACGTTTTCGCTTGTATTTCCGGAACTTCTTCATTTTCGAATACGGTTCTTTTTCTTGTACAGACTAGGACTTTTTACTATTTAATAGCGCTTGTAATATTCGATCGAATTCTTCATTCTCACGGTCACATGACTATAACACGGTGTACATCATAAATTAAATTTTTTACAAATTGTAGGATTCTCGAATGCACATTTTCCACACGCATGCTTTTTACACTCGAAGCAGAGTGTAATTAACTTCATTGTCTCTGCAATATTTTATTTGACAAGCTTTCCGTCTATTTTCTTTGGCATTCCTCCAGGAATTTGATAAAAATCTCATTCTCTTTTGTCCTTTACGTCAAACAAATCATACTAATATCAGCAAAGATTATCTCACGAATGTAAATTTAATACAAACCTTGTGATACTTAAAAATAACAATTTCTTCATTGCCTATAAGTAATGTAGAAGAATTACGGTAGGAATCAATGATTCGTAGATGTGAGTTTTACAACCGAGGGAAGAAACATGGATCATTTACTGTAACAACCAAGATTTGTATTAAACTTGAATCTATGAAATAATCTCTACCGATATACAATAATAATCTTGTGTTGATAACCTTAAACGTTCTTCTGAATCAATTCCTATTATTTACATTCAATTTTGGTAATAGAAGTCGATGTTACGTCAAAATATTAACTTTAAGATCTATATTGATTTAATCCTCTCGTCGAGTACCATTACTTCTTAAAGTCTTAAACCTTTCTTTTAATATGCTGTATATTAAGGAATAATCAGAAATAATTATAAAACGCCATTAACAGGTGTAAATGAATTTTTGCAATGTACTGTGTATTTGTCAATTTTCTAGACGTTTGGTTTCTTTTGTATTACAGAGCTAATCGAGAGGGTAGTTGTCTTTAAAGTCTTGAACCCTTCTTTCAACATGCTGTATATTAAGGAATAATCAGAAATAATTATAAAACGCCATCAGCAGGTGTAAATGAATTTTTGCAATGTACTGTGTATTTGTCAATTTTCTAGACGTTTGGTTTTTTTTGTATTACAGAGCTAATCGAGAGGGTAGTTATCTTTAAAGTCTTGAACCTTTCTTCTAGTATGCTGTATATTAACGTATGATCAGAATTAATGATAAAACGGTATAAATGTGTGGGTGTAAATGGACTTTGACTGTGTATTTATCAAATTTCAAGACGTTTGGTTTCTTTTGTATTGTAGACCTAGTCAAGAGGGTAGTTTTACTGGGTGGCTCGGCCTTGTCACCCTGGGCCGTCCAACGAGATCCGTTGATGGTGAAGCGTCGCGTCGCTGAGCAGACCGGATGTCCTGGCGACGCCGAGGCAGATGATATCGCACCGTGCCTTCGTTTGAGGAACCTGGAACAACTTCTCGCGGTGGAGTTGGATATACCGAGATTCACTTCTGGGTTTGCACCCTTCATGGATGGGGCGGTCATGCCTCAGCCTGTTAATCAGGTATCAAAAGTCTCTCGATCTTTCTCTTCTTTTATATAAACACAGTAGAAACATAGAAAATAAACAAATAATAAACGAAATACTAGTACGTAAGATATTCATAGCGAACAGTACAAGTGCACTTCTTCTTTTAAGAAATTTAAACGATGCATTGACAAATTATTATAGATAATAAATTTGCACGTTGAAGATCGAGATTATGCACGATACATGACGATCCATTCGGAAGGAATTATATAATTTCTTTCGGGTTTGTATTTCAAACAAAAGAGTTCGCAAAAGTAATTACGAAATATAACCACACTTAGGATTAAAATTAAAAAAAATACCTAACAACTAAATTATTGTATTTGGAGTTTTGTTAACCGCGTCTTTTATCATTTTCCGTTTTTTGTAACGTGTAGAATCATGCTACAAACGAATTTTCGATTCTCGATGAATTACAAAATTCATTCATTTTAACCCTCGAACACTCAGTCCATTTTGATCCAAATCTGAATTTTATTATTCCGTATTCCAATACAAGATTTTTAAAAAGTCACTTATCTATCGAGACAGAAGTAAACAGTTCGCATGAGTCGAAAAGGACTCGGAGTTCGCCGGTCGAGGGTTAAACGTTTCGTTCGGACCGTTTTCTACGATTCTTCGAAATCGACGATGAATACCAACGTGAAAAAATTCTCCAGTACCGATCAAATATTTTCGGGACGGTACGTTGCCATCGGTTGCCGCGTCGCGTGGCCCTCTGAGCGCGGAAATCGTTCGAAGTTTCGATTTTGTCGGCACAGTGGACCAGACAACTGGTAAGCGATGAGTTTGCTAATTGACCCGACAACCGAGTGACAGACGTCGAGCGGTAGGATCCCGATGGCTGTGCTTCGAAGCCGGTATTAAGTTCTGAGCTATGGCCCCGTAGTTGCCGTTAATCACACTTCGCTCGTCGAACTGATGCGTCTTTTTCTGAAAACCGATCGAGAGTATCGGGGAGCAGAATTGCTTGTCGGGGAACTTTTAATTAAAAGCCATTAAGTATACGGTACAATTGCAATTACTGCAAGTTTCGCAATTGAACCCCTCGCTCGGAATCGATAGTTGCTCCCAACTTCTTCTCGCGTTTACTTAATTGCGCGACGAACGGTAGGCATCGATTCCGTCGCCTTTTCGCTACTCCTGGTTTAAATTGCGACCTTTTCTTCTGTTCTATGAAGAATTTTCAGCCCACTGCCGCCTCATCGGGACTGATGCCTCTCATGCCCGGCCCGGGCACCGAGTTCGCCGGATTCGGCGATCGCGATCTGCTGCTTGGTTTAACGTCCGAGGAAGCCTGGGTCACTCTCACCGACGACGATGTACAGGTAACGAGTTAAACGAACTATCAATAGACTATCATTCGCTTTCACCGTTTAAATTGATTAAAAAAACTATATTCAGTGTTGGCTCCCACAAAGTTCGTGGAGTCGATTTACATATACAGGGTGTTCGGCCACCCCTGGGAAAAATTTTAATGGGATATTCTAAAGGTCAAAATAAGACGAAAATCAAGAATACCAATTTGTTGATGGAGGCTTTGTTAAAAAGTTATTAACGTTTAAAGTTCCATCCGTACTGAATTTTTTTCTCGAAAATGCGCAGGATTTCGGGGGTAGGTCTATTCACCAAAAATGATTGTAATTGACCCCCATACCTAACAATATTTTTTTCAGAACGATTTGAAATTTTTTCATTTTGTTGAAAAATTTCACACATTCTCGAATTTTTTTCTCGAAAGTGGGTAGGATTTCGAAGGTATGTCTATTCACCAAAAATGATTGTAATTGACCCTTGCAAATAAAAATAATTTTTTCAGAACGATTTGAAATTTTTTAATTTCGTCGAAAAATTTGTCCATCTACTCAAATTTTTTTCTTGAAAGTGCGTAGGATTTCGAGGGTATGTCTATTCACCAAAAATGATTGTAATTGACCCCTGAAACCAAAAATAATTTTTCCAGAATGATTTGAAACTTTTTAATTGCGCCGAAAAATTTCAGCACCCCCCTACCCCCCGTCGATTTTTCTTAAAAATTCGTTTTTCATTTTTAGTAATTTGGTTTGACGCCCTACAGAAAAGTTGTCTAATACTTTTTTGTTGGTACCCATGAGCTCTACTTCAGAAAAAAGTTTCATTGAAATACATTTACTATTGTAGGAGTTATAGCTATTTGAAAATTGGACCATTTTTATGGGGTTTTTCTCATTTTGCGGAGTCAAGGATCAAATTTTCCAATATTTTTGCAATTTCCACATATTCTCCGTCAAAATACGTGTAGTTTGCTTTTTTAAACATTAAAATCGTCCAATCCGTTCAGGAGTTATGACGTTTTAAAGACTCGCACGAAATTTCGGGGTAACATTTCTGGCCAGAAATTATATTTTCGGCGAGGAATTTTTTTCTCGAAAATGGTTAGGATTTCGGGGGTATGTATAATAACCAAAAATGATTGTAATTCAGCCCCGCAACCAAAAATAATTTTTTCAGAATGATTTGAAATTTTCGAATTTAATTGTTAATAACTTTTTAACGAAGCCTCCATCAACAAATTGATACACTTGATTTTCGTCTTATTTTGGCCTCTAGAATCGCCTATTAAAATTTTTCCCAGGGGTGGCCGAACACCCTGTATAGCAAACAAATAATTACAATAACTATTTACAAACACATTAATTTATTAACAAGTATATAAAGATGCACGTGTCAACAGGAAAATGTAACAATGATATACATGGTTCGTAAAAGTTCTTGCAAATCTAGTCCGTTCAAACTTGCATTCTGGTACTCTTTCGCGCTCTATGTTCTGTTGTATACTCTCGTAACTCTGTTCCTTGATTAAATACGAAGTTCAAATATGGGAGGTGATTCAAGTCGCAAATCAGAATTTGCTCATTCCTCGTGGATCAGTCCTCCCGAAACTACAAATCCCACTCACTGAGGGTTTGTACAGGGGTAGTCAGCCGCGGTCCCAAGGGGTAGGTACTTAGCAGGGCCCACATTACCCCTTGAAACTAATTAAGAATGCGCCGGTTTAATGGCTTTATCGCTATGGCTATGGTTTTTAGCATATTGCAATTCCTATTGTCAAACTAGGTAGTAGAGGTACAGTTGCCAAATGACCAAATTATGTGCATTCAAGTAATTTAAGTAATATTGAAAATGAATGACGCGTCCTACAATATATCATGTTTGGAATTCCAAACATTTAGAGTGGTAAAAAAGGGTCCGTTTAACACTAGGTTTACGGACACTCGTTGCGCATATTTTTATTGTAATTCGCTCTGTTAACAGTTGCATTAAAATGCAATTTTTCTTTTAATTAGAGTGTATATTCATATCATTACATCAATTAAATCCAACATAAATTGCTAACAAATAATATTTATGAGTTCTGTAACGTTAGGTTTAGAATCTTAATGCGTCAAATGGACGTATTCCGTAAACCTAGTGTTAAAAGCGTGTGATACAGTAATGATTCGTAAATTGAACATTTCTGTCCCTCCCAACTTGGAAGAAACCCCTTGCAACACAGGAAAGTGGGAAATATACAGGGTGTTACCAGACGGGTGGTACTACCGGATAGAGGGTGATTCTACGTACGAAAATAAGTCGAGGAAAAGGAATAAAATTTTTTCGTTTGAAGTTTCATTTACGAGAAAGTCGAGTTTGAAGATCTTTGTCCTTTGTAATGTTTACATTCTGTCTTCAGTAGTACGATTACCGGTTACTTTTATTGTTAGTCTGTTTGTATCAGTCGAACAGCAATCGTGAATACGTTGACATGATGAAAGCTTTAAGAGCTATTAATGGGAGGGCAAAAGCAGGACCTACATAAGTATTACAAGCAACGATTTCGAAATCATCGCCATCCAAACAAAAGGGTGATACAGAAAACAGAGTAAAGATTAATTGAGTGCAGTGCATTTCATAATTACCATAAATCTGGTGGTCGTAAAAGATCTGTAAATTTTGATACAGCAGTTCTTAAGACCGAATAATAATAAACGTATTATCAACACATTTTCGAATTCGATTTTCTCGTAAACAAAGCTTCAAATGAACAAATTTTATTTCTTTTCTTTTGACTTATTTTTGTATGTAGAATGGTATCACCTATCCAGTAACACCCTGTATAATGCTTTTAAAGACCACAACTGGCATTTAAAGATCACAGTTTATTAAATTTAGAAAAGTATTCTTAAAAATGTGCTATTCATCATGTTAAATTATTTAATAATTTAGTAATATAACAGTATACGTCGAATGTGTATCATCAGATGAAATTTAAATAAATAATTGCAATAAAGTTGTTGCAATTTTATAAATTTTTACTAATACAAATTTATGGATTTTCCGGAAAGAAATATTGTTTTAATCCCTTTAGGAAGGAATGTGCAAACAGTGGTATAATCATCTGCTGTTGTACGAAATATGAACATGCTAACTCCGAAGCGATGTTTATTTTAAGAATCATTACTGTACTCGTCGAGAAAAGCAAAAAATGTCTATTGAACATAGGTCCTAAAACTAATCCTTTCGGTGCAAAATTAACTTTTAATATTTATTAACGTAAAAGTTACTTTTTACATGGAACTAACGAAAACAGTTGAAATTTTGTGGCCATCGCGAAAACCTAACACCATTTGACTTTTTCTTATGAAAATACTAGAAAGATAGAGCGTAACTAATGTTTGAAACAATTAACATCGTATTTGTTTAGAAATATTGAAAATTACAAAAAGAAACGTAACAAAAGTGTTTTCAGTTTTATTTATACAGATTTGTTAATGAGTTTAAGAATATGCGGAGGATATAATCGTGACCTGTTACGGATGATATAATGACCGTACTCTGAAGTACGCAATTATTGTGGTAGATATATGTTTATCGAAGTAACGTACGGCACAAGTGTCATCCATATTTTCATTAATTAGGTGAGGAAGTAAGAATTGTGTCATCCTACGGTACATCGATCATTTAGTACGGTCGATGTTAAGGATCTTGAAATTGAAGTTGACTTTATTAAGGGCCACGAAGAAACACTATTTTTTATGTGTTTTGTTATTATATATTATTGATCATCCGAAGAATCCTTATATTTTTAAAATTACTATTGGTAAAAGTGCTTGCACACAATTTTTTAAAATTTAAACATAGAAATTTATTTGTGCAGTCTGTTTTCATTTAAATTGGTAGAGATCACAAAATTAAAAGTTCTATGTTTTTTGAATAAATTCGAAACCAGCAAAATGATAGTTTTAACCCTCTCCCCTGAATTTTACATGGACTACATTATATTTGAATTCCAACAAAATCCTTGACATGGAGCGCAAGAAGTGATCGATTTGAAGCGAAATGACCCAATCTTAACTAGGTCGAACGAGTATCATTCAGTTAACGGGAAGCACTGTTCTCTCTTCGTATCTTCGAATTTCTTGTAACTTGTTCAGTTTAATGGAGTTTCCTTGGGACTCGGTTCAAACTTTCCGATGCGCTTAAGGAAGCAGTCTGCTATTTTGGGAGGAAAATTAAGAGTTTTTTTACGTCAGGTGCAAGAACGAGCTCTGTACTTTTTGAACAAAATTTAATTCTCGCTCTAAGAAAATTGTGTAACTTTGAAGCGGTTATTTTCGAATGAAGAATTCCTCATCAGTTAACAATGACAGTTTATTATATTTTTCTGCGATAACATGATTTTTCCTATATATTCTAATGTAAAAATTATGTTATTCCTATGGTCAAAAACGTTTGTTTTTACATTGTGACTTTTAATCGGAGATTACATCTATATTAAATATTTCTCGAATTTTTCGAATTCTACATCCAAAAATAAATCGATGATATAATATAATTTTTTCATTTAAGATTTTGTATCGATGACGATGCAGATCGCGTGTCATTTAAAATTAATAACAATCAATTCTTTTTTCAAAATTAAATTAAAATGATCGAGAGAATGTTACTTCTGTAGCCACTTGTTTGTGATTAAATATTAAACTGACACCGCGATATTATTTTTTATACATGCTAAATCATTCTCCAATCGCCTTATTAGCCTTACAAAGCACAGTGCGCTTTTTTCCTATTTTTGTACACGGGAATATCGAGTGAATCGAGGCGACGAAACAAAATTTATTACACAAGCCAAGAATTGTAAAAAATGATACTTCGAAGGCATTCAAATAGATATTGTTGAATAATTTTCGGCTACGTAACATGTTAATTTAGCGTCAACGGATTAATCGAGTACGATCAGAGATTGAGTTACGTAAACTATATATTTCACCTGGCGTTTGAACGAGGTCAAATTGGCCACCCTACCATTTATATAACAGGTATTACGCTCGACCAATTGAGAGTTTAGAGCACATCAGTTCCATGAATTTATGTTTAATTATTCTAGCTACCATTCTTTCGAGCAAATACGCAAGACTATGCGGACGATAAACGTGTAATACAGTAATTTGTTCGTACAAAATTTTTCTATTTACTCACGTAGTTCTTTTATTGTTTGCAGACTGTTCGTCTATGTATAGAAAATTCCCTAAAAGTTCTTCCACTGGAAAAAAGCGTTTCCACAACGTTAGAACACTTTATTCTATTTTTGTGTACATAATACTCAATGAATCCAAAAATAAACAGTAAAACCCAAGTTACGGTGTTAGGAAATGTCTGAAAATTGGCACAGACGTCAGTAACAAATGTTTTTACCGAATGTTCCTTACGTGAGAAATTAAGCAATTACATTTTTTGATCACATCGCGTATATGCAGTGAGAAAAAAAAGAAACCTAATCAAGAAAAATAATACGTATTTAAATGACAAAGTCACATTCGCAGGGGACATATCCAATTTCACATCTACATACGTACACTTACGTATTTTATTTCAGTAATAATATCTACGCGTAGTATATACAGGTGGAGGAATAACAGATAAACGATAAATATTCAAACGAAACACGATATTTCTCTCTATAAAATATTTTTCCGCGAGGTTAATATTTTATGTTGAGCACCTACTGTAAAACATGCGTTGTATTTCAGAATCGAATTCCATTGGAAATTGCGATTAATGACCAACATAATACCTACAAAACTAATATTTTACGTAGTTTTTACAACGATATACATATTTTTGATTTATACAATACATTTATTTAAACTCTTAATAAATATAGAAAACATTTCGTGCGTATATCTGTTAACACGAAGACAAAATTCGACTCTGATGAGAGATATAAGCGAGATCTTTATTTATTATACATATTATTATTATACTTATCCATTCACGCAAATCGATACGAGCAAATGGAATACACTTTATGCAATTAAACATACATACCATTGTGCTTACATCAACTAAATTATAATTAACTTATGAAACTGAATAATTGCAAACTTAACGCGTTGTCAACGAATACAAAACAGTTTATGCAATCAACGGACACATTTCTGTAATTTATGCTATAACAACTGTGCTGTGGTCGATGAACCTTCGTTTCTTTCTACAAATTTCACCGTGTTGTTCCGCTCGTTTTCGTTGGAAATTAAATCCGTACGTTTTAATCGCAAGTTGTAAAATTGATACATTCGAATGGTGCGGCACCGCGTTCTTCAAATTAGCCTGAATTATTTTTAATCGAGGCAACGAATTTAACGAGTCGCGAACAGTCTGCACGCAGCCGGCACACCGATAATTGACACGAAGCCAATAAATTACTAATTACCAGGTGCAGTGCTGCAAAACGTGTCCACTGATCGTGCCGGACATTATCGACAATCCGATGGTCACGGTAGGTGGACGCCTTGTAAAGCGTATTTCCGCAGCTCCTTGACAATTTGATAATGATCGGAGGTTTCGTGGTATCGTCTAAATTGTTCATTTACATGCGCAGCGTAGTTACCAGTCAAAACGAGGTTCGTTCCGTTTAGAAATTTCCACTAATTACTGGCTACCGAAAGATCTTCGATTATGTCCAACTCTTTGATCGAAGTGTGTCAGTCAGGTAAAGATATTGGAACATAAGATTTTATTTTATTAAACTAAGATTTTTAAAATTTTTTATAGAATACGGTATTTGATAGTAATTTTATATTCAAATCTTTGATCGAGGTGTATCAGTCAGGTAAAGATATTGCAACATAAGATTTTATTTCAGAAAATAAAAGAGATTTTATTTTATTAAACTAAAATTTTTTTAATTCTTTATAGAATACGGTATTTAATAGTAATTTTACTGTACGTGATCGTAAACTAATATTCAAATTAATTTTCGTTGGCCAATTGAAAATTAATCAAAATAAGAATTTCGTACCTGATTTTTTTTATTATTTAGTAATACTTTTTATCGAATACAGTATTTAATAGTAATTTTACTGTGCTTGCTCGTAAACTAAAATTCCAATTAATTTTCGTTGGCCAATTGAAAATTAATCAAGATAAAAATTATTTTGTTATATGTTGTAAATTAACCTCATGTGACTGTGATGCAGTAATGATTCTTAAAACAAATATCGCTCCGGGATTGGCACGTTCATCTTTAAAAATTTATAAACTATATAATATTGAAACAACTTTATTGCAGTTATTTATTTTAATTTAGGCAGAATTTAATGTATCTGATGATGTTCATCGTATTCTATATTATTCAATAATTTAACGTGATAAATGGCATATTTTCAAGAATATTTTTCTAAAGTTAGTAAGCTGTGGTCTTTAAATGCTTTTCACAAAGCATTGTGTTTCACGCTTCGCGGCTCTAAGAGGAATCCCTCAAGTTAGAAGGGATAGAAGTGTTCAGCTTACGAATCACGTCTGGGGTTTATTTTAAAAATCATTACTGTATTTATTATCTATGTTTTTGACGTTTGATTTGCATGACCTACAAACGATCTATTTACAATTACTATTTTACAATTTCTCGTCCTGGAATGGGTACAGTTGACAGTTTGCGTTTAATAAAATCTACCTAATCTCACTTCTGGCATCAATTGTAAAGGAACTATGAGCGTTACTTCGGCCTCGTCGCGACATCATCGGAATATAAGTTTTAATCGCAAGGAATGGATCGATGAAAACACGTGTATCTCTTTCAGTGACTCGAAAGCAACTGTCGTTAAACTTTCTTGTCGACAATCGACAAATGCCAAGCTCCATTTATTAACATACTCTATAACCTCAACGTGACTATAAAGTTATACAGTATCCAAAATATTTTTCAAAAATAGTTGTTCAAAATAATATATTTGGCAATGTATTTCTATCTTATAAAATTCGACGAGGTGGTTCATTTTCTAAACAACTACCCTCAATGTTTTCAATTTAAGTTTCGTTTCAATATCTTTCATGGTTTTAAAATTATAAAAAAAAGTAATAAAAAAGAAAAGTGTAGGAAACAGTTGTTCAAAATAATGCCCCTGACGATATATTTCGATCTTATAAAAATCGACGATGTGCTTAATTTTCTAAACAACTACCCTCAATGTTTTCAATTCAAGTTACGTTTCGATATATTTCATGGCTTTAAAATTATAAAAAAATGTCACTAAAATGTTCGATTATATTTTTGTGCAATGCGTTTAACACTATACCTACGGACACTTCGTGTATACCCATTCCTACTATGACTGGTCAAATGATCGATCTTTCTCTTTTTCTTTTACGAGGCAACGTACTTCTAATTTTTGCATTATATCTATAGAAAGTTGTGTTTTGATATTTATTCATAAGATATCTTTCTCTTTTATGTTGCATATTTTTTCTTAAAGCATGCATTTTTAAAATCTGTTTGTTTATGTTTCATTGTTGATATAGCGAGGTCAATGAACTACGGTCTTGGCAAGGTCGTTGACCACACGTGCTCGCAGTAAATAATAAAACTAGGTTATTCGGTCTCGTTTGTCCAGAGATACATTAAAACTACGATACTTCCAAAATGGAAAGTCGGATCGGCATAAATCAGAAATCAGTTTAAAGAGGAGGCCTTGTTGCTTCTAATAGTGGCTCAATTATGAAAAAAATAGTTTCGGAACTGTACGTATGTAAAGTTTAACTGTTCTAAGACAGTAGGAATTGAAGATTCTCTCCTTTCATCTTTGCTACATATTTCCTATTTACATCAGAAGCTAACCAGAATTTTATAGGCCTTTTGTCCCGGTTTCTACAAAAAAAGACAGGCTACCTACTTTTCTCAAAAAACAAGCAATACGAATAGAAGTGAATATCGAAAAAATCATTGCACATATAGTATAAGAAAAGTCATGAAGTTAAATGGCTCTAAAGTAACATTGTATGTTATAAATTCTATAAATTTTAAAAACGATCATTCGGTAGGTCTTGGCAGGTTTAGCGTTAATGGACGTTGTATTTCCCTCCGATAGGTAATGCCATTTTGCCGCGATGGCGTCGATTCGTATGATCGAATTTCGAACTTTTTACCATGTCGGGGACGCGGCGGTATCAAGAACGAAAGGTAAAGAAAGGATAACCATAACATTACCGACTTATCGTTCCACGGGGATCACGGTGGTCGATGTAGAGGCGAAGCTTTACGAGCACCGCGAACAATGCGGAATTTTTACTCGTCGTTCGCGAGACGAGCGGTATAGGTTATCGAACTAACAGAGAATTCCACTCGCTGTGATTGCAGAACGGCTTGAACGAGACCAGGAGGGATCGTATTCTACGCACCTATGTGCGAAACACCTACCGTTACCACCTTCACGAAATTTACTCGACCCTCCGTAACGAGTATACGGACTGGGAGAGAGGCGAGCAGAGTCCGTCGGTCATTTGCGAGGGCCTGCTATCCCTCCTTGGGGATGGTCAAGTTGCAGCACCGCTTCTGAGGCTGGCATTGCTACATTCGGCCTCTGGGGGCCGTGGCTACTTCCTCCATTTCCAGCTTGGTGATCGACCGAGCCAGAGGGGCGAGGAGATACCTTATCTCCTAGGGATACCTCTTCTCCGAGGAGAGGTCGTGTCCGTTTTGTCCGCCCCGATCAACTACACTTCGGCCGACGAGAACCTATCCAAACTGCTGGTCCACTACTTGGCTAACTTCGTGAAACGCGGGTGAGTCTCTTCGCCTTGTTCTTCGCTTCGTCCTTTTTACCCGTCAGGATTGCGTTCTCGTAGTCCCTGCAGAGTTGCAAGCAGAAACTCAGACTATCGTTTCGATAATTGGATTTCTCAACGAAATAATCCTCGATCGATCGTTCGGTTTCCTGGCTCCCTCCTCTTCGAAGACTCAAAGATACTAAATATTTCGTCCTTGCGCGTACAATTTGAGACTATTTGCTCAAATGAATATACTTAATATTTTCATCAACTAGTCTATAGGGGAACTAGTCTATAGTCAATCCTGGGAAAAATTTTAATGGGAGATTCTAAAGGCCAAAATAAGACGAAAATCAAGATTACCGATTTGTTGATCGAACCTTTGTTGAAAAGTTATTAACGTTTAAAGTTTTGCCTTTAAAACCGCAATCTGCGAACAGCTGTGTGCGCACGACAGTAGTTTACACTATAGACGAGGAATATATACGAGTAGATCTTACACTTTGTGGACTTTCGAGGCCCAATTTGACTGCCATACCGATTGGAAAAGTCGACGAAATTAAAAAATTTCAAATCATTCTGGAAAAATTATTTTCGATTGTAGGGGTTAATTACTATCATTTTCGGTCGATAGATATAACCTTGAAATCCTAACCATTTTCGAGAAAAAAATTCCTTACCGAAAAAATAATTTCTGGCCAGAAATGTTGCCCCCGAAATTTCATGCGTATCTTTAAAATGCCATAACTTCTGAACGGATTCGACGATTTTAATGTTTAAAAAAGCAAACTACGCGTATTTTGACGGAGAATATGTGGAAATTGCAAAAATATTGGAAAATTTGATCCTTGACTCTGCAAAATGAGAAAAACCAAATAAAAATGGTCCAATATTCAAATGTTCATAACTCCTACAATAGTGAATATATTCTAATGAATTTTTTTTCACAACTAGTGCTCATGGGTATCTACAAAAATGTATTAGATAACTTTTCTGTAGAGCGTCAAACAAAATTACTAAAAATGAAAAATGTATTTTTAAGAAAAATCGACAGGGGGTAGGTGGAGAAATTTTTCGACGAAAATGAAAAGTTTCAAATCATTCTGGAAAAATTATTTTCAGTTGCGGGAGTCGATTACAATCATTTTTTATGAATAGACATACCCCCAAAATCCTATCTATTTTCGAGAAAAAAATTCCTTGCTGAAAATATAATTTGAAGCTTGAAATGGTACCCCGAAATTTCATGAGAATCTTTAAAATGTCATAACTCCTGAACGGATTGGACGATTTTAATGTTTCAAAAAGCAAAATACGCGTATTTTGACGGAGAATATGTACAAATCGCAAAAATATTCGAAAAGTTGGTCCTTGACCCCGCAAAGTGAGAAAAACCCTATAAAAATGGTCCAATTTTCAAACAGCCATAACTCCTACAATTGTGAATATATTTCAATGAAACTTTTTTCTGAAGTAGAGCTCATGGGTACCTACAAAATAGTATTAGACAACTTTTCTGTAGAGCGTCAAACAAAATTACTAAAAATGAAAAACGAATTTTTAAGAAAAATCGGCAGGGTGTAGCTGCCTAAATTTTTTGGTGAAAAAAAAAAAATTTCAAATCGCTCTGGAAAAATTATTTTCGGTTTCAAGGGTCAATTACAATCATTTTTGGTGAATAGACATACCCTCGAAATCCTACGCACTTTCAAGAAAAAAATTTGAGTAGATGGACAAATTTTTCGACGAAATTAAAAAATTTCAAATCGTTCTGAAAAAATTATTTTTATTTGCAAGGGTCAATTACAATCATTTTTGGTGAATAGACATACTCTCGAAATCCTACGTAGTTTCGAAAAAAAAATTCATTACCGAAAATATAATGTGTGACCAGAAATGGTACCATGCGTATATTTAAAATATCATAACTTCTGAAAGGATTGGATGATTTTAATGTTTCAAAATACAAACAGTGTGTATTAATGGGGCTCTAGAGCTCCATAAAAATAAGCTCATAAAACTGTAAGACTGTAGATACGTGAGCAAGTAGAGTTTCTTGTGTTGAGCGAGAACCATTATCGCGCGAATTCAGCTGTTCGAAGATTGCCGTTATTTAAACGTTAATAACTTTTTAACGAAGCCTCAATCAACAAATTGGTATTTTTGATTTTCGTTTTATTTTGGCCTCTAGAGTTTGCCATTAAAATTTTTCCCAGGGGTGACTTTATTCTTTATTATCTATTCAATTGTAAAATGAGAAAATGTTGAGGTTTACAAAAAATAAACATAACAGAAATATTCTGAGCGAATCAAAGTATCAGAGATCATTTTTTAAAGTTATGAAATTTCTTTCCTATAAAAAATATCGAGCCAGCGTCATCGATTTCTGGACCGCGATAGAGTATCGAAGAGCGATGGAATGAAATTTAACTAGATTAATGTTAAAACGTATTGCAGCAGTGTTAAAAGTAGAAGTGAATATCAGTGAATATTTCTATATTTGCTACAAGAAAAGGAAAAAATGTTTGCAACATTAAAGAATTGGTTATAATACTGATCATGCTAAGTGTTGACGCTAATAATAACAAATTCTTTGTAAGAAATATATGCTGTTCATTGTACGTCAATCAAAATATCTTCCATCGTTTCTGTCAAAGAGACAGTATATCGTTTTAATCCCTTTTTAATGAATTTTTGTGTCCTACAATTAACAAAGTTTTCAAAAGCGTCGACGACCATAGCTCTTCGGATTATGCCTCGGAGCTTCATCGCGATTTAACCGCTGTGAAAGTTATAATGCAATTCAGAAAATTATCGTATTTGTGCCGAATAATCAGAGACGAGCAGACCTCCATACGCCGTTTTGTTGCTTTTCATTTCATTCATGCGACGCCCATTCAATCCATTTTTTTGTTCACTTCCTCTATAACTTTTAAATGGTCCAGAATAATTGAATTGCCCACTCAGAATTGTGATGCATACCCTCGAATTAATTTCCATGGGCTTTCTTCTACTATTATATTATATCTATATAATCTACTATTATATTTCTTTGAAAACGTCTTTATTTGGTTTCTATTCTCAACATTTTCTATCTTCGAGACTTGTGTTCCTCGAACGAAATTTCTTAATCTTTTGCGTGGTCGTCCTAAGATTTTTGTAGCTTGTAAATAACTTTTACAGTGTTATGACATGCTTTGAACTCACAAAGCATATTCGTAAATTGCAATTGTTCGTGCTCCAAGACTATTTCTGCAAACGATATATTAGAGTAGGGAAGATATTCTGCTCAGCGAGGACAATACTTTACTGCTACGTAAAAGCAGTATTACAATAATTGTTGCTATAGCAACGTTTCAATTGGCCATTCGTTTCTTACCAACCGGATGCACATGAATTTCCAGGCAATTAAAATAAATCGTTGTATTTAGCGATTAGGTTTCGCGACGAATTCTCTTCTCTCATTTAAAATGATTTCACTTAGTTAGTTTCTGAAAAAACAGTTCGTAATACTATTTTTTAATAAAAATGCATTAATTTCTATAGACTTATCTCTGTGTCCCTAATTCACAGTAATCTGAAACTTGTGAAATATACATATGTAAATAATAACAGTAACTAATGATCACTGCTACGACAAGAAGCATTAATATTAACCAACTCTGTTTATCACTGGAGCATAGTTTCAATTAGGTATCATCTTGCTTGATACGTATGTAATCAACAGCGTTCAATATAAATTGATAGTAAACGCGTTGACTAGGAAACACGAGTAAACTTGTAATTAACGATCTGTCAGTGTGGACAAGAAAGAGACTTAAATGAAGAAATCGATTAAAATCGTGATTTTTCTCATTTAAATGTTAATATATGTATCCACACGGAGCAGAAAATAATAGATTTGGTTTCCGCGTTCAAAAATGAACCAGTTTCTTCTCGAAAAATTCAGTTCATGGTCCTGTGTGTTATTTAACAATTAAAATTTATTTCTAGATCTAATAGATTACGTTTAATTAATCATTAAAGATCGCTGTTTGCTTCGATCGGAGAATGGTTTTCTTTTACCCTCGAATCGGTGAAATTAACGTTTTAGTCTTTTCTTTTTTCGTTTCCTTGTCTATTTTTTCTACCTTCACAACCGAGTGGTTGTTCGTTTTTCACGAAAGGAAAATCCCGAGTGTGCCTGGCGTGGGTGGACATAGAAAACACGTGAAACGGCTGCGCTAGCATCCTCACCATGTCGTAAGATACCTGCTGGTTCGATGAAAGTTGGCATCCCCGGTAAACTCAATTTCGAAACGCAATTTCCGTTCAAGTTTCTGGTTCTTCGTTTGGCATACAATGAAAGACCATCAGCGGACGCGAAGTAATTAAGGGAGCATTCCGATCTAAACAGACAGCTTTAAGGTCATTTCTGAGAATTTATTTTGTAGAAACTAGTAATTCTGCGATATTGATACTTTGTATACGGGGTGTATGGCCACCACTGGCAAACATTTTAATGGGAGATTCTAGAAACCAAAATAAGACGAAAATCAAGAATATCAATTTCTTGATTGAAGCTTCGTTAAAAAGTTATTCTAAAAATTACATTAAGAAATTTCAAATCATTCTGGAAAAAATTATTTTTGGTTACAGGGGTCAATGACAATCATTTTTTGTGAATACACATACCCCCGAAATCCTACGCAGTTTCGAGAAAAAAATTCGAGTAGGTGGACAAAAGTCGACAAAATTAAAAGATTTTAAATCGTTCTGGAAAAATTATTTTCGATTGCAGGGGTCAATTATAATAATTTTTGGTCAATAGATATACCCTCGAAATCCTAACCATTTTCAAGAAAAAAATTCCTGAACGAAAATATAATTACAGGCCAGAAATGTAACCCCGAAATTTCATGCGAATCTTTAAAATGCCATAACTCCTGAACGGATTGGACGATTCTAATGTTTCAAAAAGCGAACTACGCGTATTTTGACGGAGAATATGAGGAAATGGCAAAAATATTGGAAAATTTGATCCTTGACTCTGCAAAATGAGAAAAACCACATAAAAATGGTCCAATATTCAAACGTTCATAACTCCTACAATACTGAATATATTTCAATGAAACTTTTTTCTCAACTAGTGCTCATGGGTACCTATAAAAAAGTATTAGACAACTTTTCTGTAGAGCGTCAAACAAAATTACTAAAAATCTAAAACGAATTTTTACGAAAAATCGACAGGGGGTAGGTGGAGAAATTTTTCGACGAAAAAAAAAAATTTCAAATCGTTCTGAAAAAATTATTTTTAGTTGCAAGGGTCAATTACAATCATTTTTGGCCAATAGACATACTCCCGAAATCCTACGCATTTTCGAGAAAAAAATTCCTTACCGAAAATATACTGTGTGGCCAGAAATGTTTCCCCGAAAGATCGTAACTTCTGCTTGGATGGATGGATTGTAATCATTCCAAGTTAAAACAACGCGTAGCTTTTCGCAGACTAGTGTTCTACTGGCGGAATTTTAAATGTTAATAATTTTTTAACGAAGTCTCAATCAACAAATTGGTATTCTTGATTTTCGTCTTATTTTGACCTCTAGAATCGTCCATTAAAATTTTTCCCAGGGGTGGCCGAACATCCTGTCTATACTTACTAACGTTCTATTTATACGTATGCACAAACGTTTATCATCAATCGCAAATGTTGGGCAAAATGGTGGCTTCGTAATATCTGGAATTTTGCGTTAGTTTTGCAATTTTCTTCCATTATAAGAAACAATTTCTATTATATTTTTTGTTGGAAATGATGATCTCCAAAAATTACATTCTAGGTGTCCATCTATAGAAGAACTACTCACAACAGATTGTGTCTCCTAAAATCTATTAAATTCTCATGCAAACCTTATTTTATAATAGGTAGTTAACGAGTTACATTTATGGATTAAAATCGGAAGCCCTATAAAATAGCAATATTTAAGCGTGTGTCGGATTACACAATTCTAAGTGTCCATCTACAGAAAAACTACTCACAACAGATTGTGTCTCCTAAAATCTATTAAATTCTCATGCAAACCATTTTTTGTAGCACTTACAAGTTACATTTATGGATTCAAATCCGAAGTCCCATAAAATAACAATATTTAAACGCGTGTCGTATTTTTGTCCCGTTATGAACGTCGTTATAAATCTGAAAATAACAGAAACAAACATACGAAACACGAAGATACGCGTCCTTTAAATTCTATCTCTCGTGTATCGGAGCACGATTGGCCTCGAGTACGATTTCCAGCCCAAAATCGTATCATCCAGACGCGTATAGCGCGGCACGTCCGTGCAATGAATGTTTCAGGGACCCGAACGGCGCCAGCCCGCTGACATCGGGATCCGACGGGCTTCCGACCAGTCCGCCGTTCTGGGATTCGTACGATTCAATAAATCAACTTTACCTGGAGGCAGGTCGTAGCACGGAAATGCGGTCGCATTACAGAGGCCACAAGATGTCCCTGTGGTTGAATCTGTTGCCCCAGCTTCATCGACCGGGCTACGAGATCAGTATGCGTCACCATCACTTGTCCGAAAGTTCGAGTCTTTACGAAGGCGCGGTGCGTCCGCAAACTCTGGCTCTTCCGCTACCGGCGCCTCCGTTGCCGATGCCATCGCCGACGGAACCGTCGTCGGTGTCCAGCGTGATATCGACCACCGAGTGCACACCGAACGCGACGGTCGCGACCACGGTGACCACCACCTCCAGAACGTTGCAACATCCCAATCTGGGCCCGGGACCCAACAATCTTCTGAGGAAGTTGGCGTCGAGTCATTACCAGAGCTACACCACCGCGCTTACGGTCACCATAGCGGTCGGAGTGTTTCTGTTGCTGCTGAACATCTTGATCTTCGCTGGTATTTATCACCAGCGCGACAGGAACGTGTCGAACGCAGCTGGCGGTCTGTCGTCCGCGTTCGGGGACAAGAAGAAGGAGGAGTTCTTGGAAGCCGGTTGCTCGGGGATCGAGATGTCGTCCGGGAAACAGAGGCTGTCCTCTCTGAACCTGATGAACTCGCCGTCCGCGAGTCCGCCGCCTCACAAGACGAAACTGGCGCAGGAGCTCGAGCTGCAGCTGCAAGAATTCCAGTGTTCGCCGCCGCCAGGGGGCGGGAAGAGGATACTGGAGCCTCCGTTGTACACAATGAGCCCCTGCGTGCAGCGAACGCGAACGCCGTCGCCGTGCATCGACGCGACCACTGCCAGGATGGACGACGACGACGACGACGGGAACAGCAGCGACGACGACATCGACGACGATAATCTACCGGAACCGCCGCCGCCCCCGAAGGTACCGGCGCCAAACGTGGCGCTGTCCTGCCCGGGGATTCTCAGGCAGCCCGGCACGCCGGGCAGCGCCAAGAAACGTGTTCAAATTCAAGAGATCTCGGTTTGAGCGAGACAAGCCGCTTATCGAGCCGCTACTGCTGGCAGTAGACGATCCATTGATTCTGGCTGCGAGTCGGGGAGCTCGTTGGAGTAGAAATCGATAGAGATGAACCCGAAAACGGCGTCATCCAGTTGTTAGCAACGTAACGTGCCATGGATTTGAGAAATTGTTAAAAAAGTTTTTCGACGAAGACGCGCATAGGCCTACGGTGCACCCGACGAACACTCGAGCGATAGTCGAACGAAGAGTACAGCGCGCAAAAGTCTCGAAGATACGGCGTCTGTACTCGCGATTTCTTAGAATTTTATCGGAGAGAATCCGTAGCTGAAGATTATACCGTTAGCAAACGATAAGGAGAAACGCAACATCGTAGCGTGATTGAGAATTGTACGTTAACTGCGATTCATCGGGAGATTCGAGTGGCGGGTTAATGAAGACACAAGTGTACGACTGCAAACGAAAGCACAATGGTCTCGAGAGAATCTCGATACTCGGTGCTAGGGGCTCGATATACTGTTGAGAGACGATATGATGCCACACTACCAACAAACTGAGCGACGCAAGGGGCAAGGGGGATCCATTTAATCCCCTCCACTTGTTAGGTTCTTGGTTATTATTGGGTAAGTCGATCGTGAATCAAGGTCGAGTCAAGAACTTAACAGTGGAGGGGATTAGGTGGATTCCACTTGCCTCTTGTGCCTTTAGCTTGTGGGTAGTGTGTCAACGTTTCGTCTTCCAATAGTACAGCGATGTTCGTTTTAATAGCCCCGGATATACTATGTTATTTTATATGAACAATAAGAGGTTTTATAAGATGTTTTTATCTTGTAAGATAGATATGCCTCTGCTAGCAAATAGCAATGGCTCGTGTTGTCGTAAGTATTGCAAAAGAAGTTTCTAACGATCACATTGATAAGTAGACGAAAAAATTGTTTGCACGACTAACCTCGCTAGTTATAAAGTACAGTCTCTTAACAATTGACATGTTATTCTTGACAGATTGTTTTGAATATCACTATTATGGAAAGCAACAACTTCGACGGGAATAAAATATTACAAGAAAAATTGGTAGAAATGTTAAAGTTATTAATAGTTTGTATAGAAATGTTGACAATTGGGGGAAACTAATTTAATCGGAGATGGAAGTTTTACTAAAATTTTTAATTCGACGCATTCTGTTAAATGAATTTGATTTTAATCAAAAGGTGTATTGTATATAAATTATGGACAAAATAGGAAACGTACATCAACCTTAGAAAGACTAAGGGACAGGTGAAACGGAGAGGGGGTCATTTCTTCAAAATATTATTTATTTTTGTTCGTATTTCTAAGATTGATCGAAGGAGAATATTTATGTAAATATGGAAGTCAAAGGTAGCTTCCATCGATGTTTCATACATTAGTAAACATTGTTGCTGTAAATACGTATTATTTGTTTACGATAGCTCGAGGGAATGTTTCAAAGAACTGAATAGACGAGAAACGTGTTTACAAGAGCCTGTCAATGAATTAATTGAAAAAGAAAATCAATGGTAGAAGTTAAACTACGAAAACTAAACGGTGGAAGGAATTGATATTTTAACAAGGAAGAAAGTTTAATCATGAATCAAGATATTATTATCGTAATCTGCAGGAAAAATAAACATTTTATTCGTTGACTCTGTTATGGATTATAATTTTTTACTTATTGATTCAATAGAGATTCGGGAAACAAGACTCAGGAAAATATTGAGTTATAACACAAATAAGTTTAGTTACGTTCTATATTTTTATTTAATAACAAAGTGTATAATGTCTATTATTATTTATGACATTTTCCCGTTTTAAAAGCAATTAATTAATATCGCCAGAATAGCATTTTAAAATTAAAAAATTTTTATACTTGAACCGAACTTATTTGCGTTACAACTTAATATTTAAATATTCCTGGGTACATATTAGAAAATATTGAAAATATTACCGACACAATTATAACAAAGCTGCAGCAATTTACCGGGCATGCATATCGAAGGTTTCATAAAAGATATATTAAAGTCATCGTCTGTTTTTCGTTTCACCGAATTTAAATTTCGTCGACAATCCATGGAGATTGTTTTTTAGACAAATTTGCAGTGATGAAAGGCAATATGAAAATATTCTGCCTTTTATAAGTGTTATGAAGGCAGCTTGAATGAATATCACAGAATATTGGCATTTTATAAAGAACAAAGGGCAACGTATGAAATATATATTAATACACAACACAATTGAATAGCGAGTGTATTTTCAGTCATTTTTTGGACGAGGCTATTATTCAACCTATACGTGTCGCCATGTTTCGTTCGTAAATTTCCATTTTCTGTGAATTCGTCACAAGTATACTAAGGTGGTCCATGAGCTTTTCTGATTTTTAAATTGGAAAATACAAATCTAACCTTTGTCCAACAAAAAAAGCATTAGTATTCAAAAATGACTCCTACACACAATTTTATAATCATGTTTAATATTCTTTTTCCGCTGTAATTTACGATATTTCTTGATTCGAAGGTTGCCAAGGCTTTCAAAATGATATCTCAACGATAATAAACAAAAAAAAAAAAATGGAAAAAGTTATGAACCACTTTAGTGTGACAAATAATTAGACTGCGGGTCTTTATGCAAATTCATATTTTTATCGATAGAATTAACGAAATGGGAGCTTTGTAGAGTTGCCTCGACCCTTAAATATAACAATTCGTGTCTTACGTATTTCTTGTATTTTTGCATATTAAGTGAATTCTGTAGTTTTTTGAAAATTTAAATTTCCCATAAACGCATAAACATCTGCAGTCTGCAAATAACAATACTCGTTACTTTTCATATTCGTGCGTATAATTTCTTAATGAAAGTAATCCGCCGGGGCTATTGAAACGAACAGCGTTGTACTCGCGAGGAAACACTCGAGCGAACGCGTTACACCGTTCTTCGATGTTCGAAGGGAAATTCGATTAAAACATTTTTCAGTGTTTCTTACAGCGTGAAAAGGATCAGCCCGAGACGGGAGCGTCTCAGTGTTGGAAAGGATTCTAGCCAACGATGTTATCGTCGATCGTTAATCGCGCGCAAGTGTTTTGGTACCGTTCGACGGTTATCGTGAAAACGATACGGCCGATTTCAAGGTCCTCAGCTGCTCAGAGCTCTTCGGGATTAACGACATCGAGAACGTTGACCTTTATCGAGCTATTGGGATCCTTTAGAGAACTTCCCCCCGTTAAAGGACTGGGGATTGTACGAAAACCTCGACGGAAGCATCGACTCGTCGACTTCTTTCGACGCGCGAGCGACGGTGGGGTAGGGGTACGGGGAAGTTTCGTAGAAAACGGGATGTCGAGAACTACGAGTTCGGCTCGTCGAGCATCCATACAAGAAGTTCAATCGTCGGCGGAGGTCGTCGCGACGCTCGACGCTGTGAAACGAGGGGATTGATATAATCTCAGGAACCAAAAAGACAACGCGCTGGAGGCCTGGGCTTCCTCGGGCTTCCTTTATCCGGATTTGTCGGAGCACTAAGTGGAATTATTCGAGGAATTGTAAGGTCTGACCTCGACTTTTCGGGATCTCGTGACGCGCGAGAGAGGAAGTCGAACGGAGGACTGGACCTGATCAAGCGAAACCGCAGGTTAAGGAAGATGGAGCCTGCTAGCTAATGAATTTGGTGAATTGTCGAAGTTCTTGTCAGTGTAATCGCGCGTGTCCTTAGATTCGAGAGAGTGAGAGAGAATCGCGGAATGCGTGCGAGAAAATGGGGATCGAGCGAACGGAAGAATGACAGCGAGACGAAGAATGGCGTAAGACAGTGGACGAAATAAAATGTAAATTATATTCGATGTGGGAGACGCTTGGAACGCGGAGAGTGTCCGGGTCCATCCTAATTCTATTCTATCTTTCTTCTTTGGAGGATGCTTACAAGGACGATTCTCGTCAAGCTTAGGTGAGTCACATCACGTTTATTGACACATTACGTACGTCTGACATTTTCTTCCTACGGAAATTGTTCTTCTCTTATCGTGTAATTAATACCGTTTACGGCAGTGTTTCTCAAACCTCGTATTTTTAACATCCTCATAGTTTAATTCAAACTTTTTAAACGTGAATACAAAACGAATTCGCGCGGAATTTCGTTGTATTTGTCTTAGGTCAAAGTAGAATTAAATTATTACATTTTTGAACTATTTACAACAATTTTCGTGTGCTTTAACAATTTCTGATTTATTAAAATGATTTTATATTTTACCAAAAGTAAAGTAGAAGAGTAAATATGGAGTGGATTCTAATGGGTCTTGTTGAAATTGAATTATTAAATTCTTTATACGCTGTTTATTAAACCAATACATTAAAATAAATTGAAACAAAATTTGCAGGCTCGCATGTGTCTCGTTGGAATTTATTTAGTATTATTTAATAACAGAATAATTTATTTATCGAGTAGTATCAATTATCCATATTACTTGTATTTTATGTTTGTACTTCACACAAATTTTATTAACTATTCTTTTATTCCACTATACTGTTAAATAATTAGCGTTTGAGAAACACTATTGTATTTTAAATTACAGAAATTTATCAATGATTTTCTTGATAATCAAGTATTAAGTATTTATAAGTTAAAAATACTTAATTCTATGGATATTTCCATTTCGAACTTTATTTTATATCGACCAGTATAGTTTTAGTAAATTTTCTACATTTTTAACGAAAATTTGTTCGCTACACGGAATATAAAACGAATCGCTGTTGGCTGAAACGCGGTTTCTCATCGCGATTTCTTCGCAGCAGTTTGAGTTTGAAATCATCGAAGGGTTCAACGAGAATTAATTTGTAAACTTAGTTTTTGAACGCGAATGGAATTTCCAATCAGTGAATTCGACGGTGTTTTGTCTTTGTTTCGAGAGTCGCGCCACTCTTGTCGACAAATTTTGCCCTACACGAAAACTGTTCCTCATTGTCTTACTGTCTCTCGAGCAGTTAGCCTTGATTACGTTTTACTGAATGCAGGAACAGTGTTAGGCTCTTATCAAGCTGAAACAAAAATTCGTAACGCCTGACCTACATACGAAATGTATAGTTCCCAGGGAAGCGAAGCAAGTTTCTCTGTTGGATTAAATTTGCACAAGAAAACTCGAGCAATGAACTGTGCATTTTAAATTCGTACTTGGACGTTTCTTATTTATATGATTTTTTTTAACGGTTCGAAGGCTTCGCTGAATTTCAGGTTTAATATGGATTATTTCTTAATCGCTTGACTCGTTGGGATTATTTCATCTTGGAGGAAGTAGAAAAGGAAGGCGATGGTCAGACGCGAGGGAACTGAATCTCTCTAGTGATAATAGGAACCATTTAACGGAGGTTATTTTCCTTTTTCCGATAAAGTGGTATTCGTCACGGTGGAACGTCCGTGTTTTACATTTTGATTGCAAACTTTGATAAGAGAATAATATTGGAGAACAAGGAATAAATTGAAGAAAAGATGTATATTAAAATATTTGTCAAATTCGAGGGTGACGTTTTCATAATTTTCAAAGAATACGATAAATATTTACCAAACAACCATACGATTAAACGTAATTCTTATTGTCTAATTTGTTAAACTGCTGATTTTTCATTGAAGAAATATTACATTTGAAATTTCTTAATGGAGATTAAATTTCTAAAATTGGAAAGTCTTCATCGAAAAAGAATTATGTGGTTTCTTCTGTCGAATATAATTTTCGTCGAAGGATTTTAAATGTCTTTTAAATTTTTTGAAATACGAGAATATTGTTCCGGAAGCACTACTAAATCTATTATTATTATTTTCAGTAAACGATTTTTTATTCATTTAAAAATTTTTTAAACGATAAGATTCGAAAGGATGTTTTAGTACTTTTAAATTCGTTACAAGTTCCAGACTTTATTGTTCACACTAATGTTTCTATTATTTACTTACTTAGACGTTCTATTTCTAATTAATCGACGAACTATAATTTTTGTTTAAAATCTTATTAACGCACATGTTTGCAGAAACATTTCACATTGTCTTTATGAGCTTCTTAGAAGTTGCGCGTCCCTCATTTTTTATACAATTATAGTACCGGCGTAGAAATTGTTATAATTAAAAAATGCAAGGAAGAATACAACGGAATATCCGTTGTTCGAACTAATAAAGAGATTTGGGAACGAGAATTTTCAAACAACACATTCGCTATTCTGGTGTTGATTATTTAATATTTTAAAGAGAATAATAATTATTAATATCAGAAATACATGAATAACGTAAAAAGTACTTAAAACATAGTCTTTTACAATAAATTACAAATTATGTACATTTTTTCATGCCATGAATGCTTTGCAGATGTACTATTTTACATTTTTAAAATCTATGCTTCATTATTTAGTTATTTATTATGAATATTTGTTAAAATTCCAGTACTTTCATAAATGGAGCTTTAGATATAAAGGTTTGCTCGAACAAGTAATACAATTTTATAAATTCTCTGTTGAAATTTTTATTCGGATTTTCTAACAGTTCCCGAGATATTGAAAAGTTGTAGGCTGTTTTTTTTTTTACTTCGCGTTTGAAGTTGACATTTTTTCAATTGTACCGTTATGCATACATGTATACTAACAAATCTATGCAATTATATTTTTTAATATATTTACGATTGGCAAAATTCCTTTGAAAGGATTATTTTATTTTCCTGTACTGTATTATATAGGGTGATCGACCAACCCTGGGAAAAATTTTGGATTTTGGAGACCAAAATAAGACGAAAATCGAGAATACCAATTTGTTGATTTAGGCTTCGTTAAATAGTTATTAAAAAATTAAATTAGAAAAATTTCAAATCATTTTAAAAAAATTATTTTCGGTTGCGTGGGTCAATTACAATTATTTTTGGTGAGTAGACATACCCCCGAAATCCTATGCACTTTCGAGACAAAAATTCGAGTAAATGAACAAATGTCGACAAAATTAAAAAATTTCAAATCACTTTAAAAAAATTATCTTTGGTTGCAGGGATCAATTACAATCATTTTTTGTGAATAGACATACCTCCGAAATCCCACCCATTTTCGAGAAAAAAATTCTTTACCGAAAATCTAATATGAGGCCAGAAATGCTTCCCTGAAATTACATGCGAATCTTTAAAATGCCATAACTCCAGAACGGGTTGGACGATTTTAATGTTTCAAAAAGCAAACTATGCATATTTTAGTGTAGAATATGTAGAAATTGTAAAAATATTAGAAAATTTGATCTTTGACACCGCAAAATGAGGAAAACCACATAAAAATGGTCCAATATTCAAACTTTCATAACTCCTACAATAGTGAATATATTCTAATGAAATTTTTTTCTAAACTAGTGCTCATGGGTACCTACAAAAAAGTATTAGACAACTTTTCCGTAGAGCGTCAAACAAAATTACTAAAAATGAAAAACGAATTTTTAAGAAAAATCAACAGGGGGGTAGCTGCCTAAATTTTTCGACGAAAAAAACAATTTCAAATCATTCTAAAAAAATTATTTTCGGTTGTAAGGATCAATTACAATCATTTTTGGTGAATAGACATACCCTCGAAATTCTGTCCAGTTTCGAAAAAAAATTCAGGAAGGTGGACATATTTTTCTGCGAAATTAAAAAATTTCAAATCGTTCTGAAAAAATTATTTTTAGTTGCAGGGATCAATTATAATCATTTTTGGTGAATAGACATATTCTCGAAATCCTACTCACTTTGGAGAAAAAAAGTTTTTACCGAAAATATAATCTGAATCTTGAAATGGTACCCCGAAATTTCATGCGTATATTTAAAAAATCATAACTTCTGTACAGATTGAAGAATTTTAACGATTCAATATTCACACAATGAAAAAATACATCTGATGTGTGTATGTCTACTTGCGGAACTTTAAACGTTAATAACTTTTTACCGAATCCTCAATCAACAAATTAGTGTTCTTGATTTTTGTGTTATTTTGGTCTCCAGAATCTCCCATTAAAATTCTTCCCAGGGTTGGTCGAACATTCTGTATGCATACTTAAATAGGGTTAATAAATTATGAAATTATAAACGTGGTAAAAAATTTTACAGTGATAGGAAAATTCCTCGTATCTCGAGAAGCTCGATTGTTTAGTTCGAATAACAGAAGTTCCAGTGTAATCGATAGAGAAACAGAAGGAGGTAATGGGCAGTTTAAAGCGAACAAAGTTGTTGTAAGCATCCGTGCGAGTCTGAGTGTTGCGAAAGAGTGAGGAACCCGTGCGAGGGGCCAGCCGTAAGTAACCTAACTAATAAATTTAGTTTAGCCGAGGAACGCTCGCCATCGTAAAAGAATTCGTGCGTCTTAGCGCCTAAGGGAAGTGGGTCGATCGTCTCGGGACGTTTGTCGAATCAAGGCAATGGCTTGAATTTTCCACGGACGAGAGAAAGAGAGAAAGAAAGAAAGAGCCTGTGTGAAATGTTCGAAAAAAGTCTTGTCGTTGAAAATTCGTCAATTCATCGACGGATCCTCGATTCGTGCTATCGACGCGTTATCCGTTTCTTTTTCACATTTCTGTTTCCTTTGATTCGCGAACAATGATTTTAAGCGACGTGTACGTTCGTTTCGAATGAATCTCATTAGTTCTAAGATTCTCGATGAATTAACGCGCGAAACAGCGACGTCTTCAGCGTCATTTACATACAGAATTAAACAAGAACACGTACACGCGAACACACACATGCACACATACACATGCACACGTACAACTATCAATGTTTGGAATGTTGGGATTTGTTTAAATAAATACTTAAAGCATTTAAAGCGTACGTATTGGTGCATCGATTTCGCTCCTAGTTCCGAAGTTTAGATTTTTCATTTTGTTTCTTGCAAATAGCGTTTCGTGCGAGACAATTGATCTGTATTTAAATTTAATTTGATTTTATTCCTTGATTTTTGTTGTTTATTGTCGTATTCACCATTCGAATGGGTTATTACCGCGAGTTGGAGTTTTTTGAAAAAGTCTAGTATGGTTGAAAAATTTTTTAAATGTTATATTTTAGGATGTTTCAAATTATTTTCGATTGCAATTCATTAAATAATTTTTGTTCGAGTAGTTTCGTATGATTTCTGTAATTTGATTCTACAGCTCTGCTGATTCCTTACTTTCGAGTTCCTTGACGTAGTGACCTCTGAATTATCCGTCCTATGCCAGAAGAGGTAAGTTGTAATTTTATTTTATGAAACTACAAATGTCATTAACATTCCTCTTAATAACAGTTGAAATTAGTAACAATAAAATAGTATTATTAAGTAATATTAAGAAAATCACAATTACATCAAAATATTTAAAATAAAATTAAATATTCTTTTAATTTTCATCTGGAAAATCTTCTGCATCTTCTCTATATTCGAAATTTCTGTAACAATTTTTGTATTCTTCTGGTATCCATTGTAAGAGCTTCATTAAGTCATTGTATTTAGAAGTAGATATCTTTTCCTTGTGCATTCTAAGTTGTGGTAAGGTTTTAAGGACACTTATTTCCGGTTGTAAACAACTATTTGGACATTTTCTTCACCGAATGAATTTTTAAAACACAATTTTCCAATGCTACCTTTTCAAATTTAAAACTAAACAACGTTCGAAATTTTGAATGGCTCATTTTCTTCGGTCTTGTTTTGGAATACAAAAGGATTTAAATTTATTTATAGTTTTCGTTTTGTTCCACTAAAAACATCCTAAATATTATTATTAATAATAAATCTTTTATCTTTTTTAATATGGTAAAAACATCAATTTTTCTAATAATAATAACTATATTTATGTGGATATTACAAATTTTTTTAATAATGTTGTTAATCAGTAAATTAGTTAGATATAAATAAACTATATTATTACAAATTTGTCTAATAACCAGTTCTAAAGATACTGTATAAATTTGATGTTGACATCGTCTACGCTGTGTCGAAAAATGTAGTTTCGAGAAAAACAGTTTCAAAGTTTCACGTCCAGTTGTTATACCTGCGCGTGGTATATTTCATCTACAACTGCGTTAGTTTTCCAAATTTCAATTTAATATTTGCTAGATATATTTTCGAGACTACATACTAAAAGAAGATGCAAAAAAAATTCGATTTTTTAAATCCCACAAAGTAAAAAATCAACTTAAAGTTTTACGTCCAGTTATATCTGCGCGTGGTACATTTCAGCAGACTATAACTTCGTTACTTTTCCAAATTTCAATTTAATATTTGGTAGATATATTTTCGAGACTACATACTAAAAGAAGATGCAAAAAAAAGTTCGATTTTTTAAATCCCACAAAGTAGAAAGGCAACTTAAAGTTTTACGTCCAGTTATATCTACGCGTGGTACATTTCAGCAGTCTATAACTTCGTTACTTTTCCAAATTTCAATTTAATATTTGGTAGATATATTTTCGAGACTACATACTAAAAGAAGATGCAAAAAAAAGTTCGATTTTTTAAATCCCACGAAGTAGAAAAGCAACTTAAAGTTTTACGTCCAGTTATATCTGCGCGTGGTACATTTCAGCAGACTATAACTTCGTTACTTTTCCAAATTTCAATTTAATATTTGGTAGATATATTTTCGAGACTACATACTAAAAGAAGATGCAAAAAAAAGTTCGATTTTTTAAATCCCACAAAGTAGAAACGCCCCTTAAGGTGGTTAGCTCTGTTTGGCGCAATAATTGGACGTCGGATGAATTTGTTCCGCGACACACCCTGTAGGACGAATACAGGGCAGAATCGCGCGCGCACATTCACACATAGAAGGCTGTCGCACGTGCCACTTTGGCAGGCCAAGGAGTTGCGGTATATAGCTTACCCAGAAACGATCCTCGAGATTGCTCGTTCTCGAGGAGCCGCGAGGGGACCGGAATTTCCATTACCCTAAAACATCGAGTGTCTCCGTGGTTTTCACGGCATCTGGCATCGCCGACGGTGCCAGATCTTCAACGAGGAATGCTCCGCTTCTCTGTGATCGAAACAGAGCGAGTCTTGCGAGGGAAACGGAGCACTGCCTCGAGGATAGGATCTTCTCTAGCCCGTTTTCGTGCACCTTTTACGCGATGTACACAGTACTCGAGCTGCCTCGCGTGGGATTTTATTTGCTATACCGTCTCCGTATCGGCTCCGCCTAGTCGTGTAATTGTTTACCCACGTGAAATTACTGTTTACTCTGGTCGAAATAAAAACGTTAGATTTTTATCAAATTAAACTTCTGTTTTTATCCGGGGTTTAAAGTCAGTTACGACATTTATTGACGACTGTGCGGAGAAGTAAGACACATGACTCGTTCGATATTTTTTTGGTCACACGATTCTTGAATGATTTAATTTTTTTAAAAATTCGAATGGAATTTTATTAGTGTCTTTCGTATTAGAAAATAATCGTCCATCTTTGTAACGATCGATCAACTTTTAACAACTCTATAAGAATGTTTTGTAAACTCAAATTTTTTTGGATAATATTCAGCTTCTTCAAACTGCTAATCAGAGATTTGTGCATCTGATGAATTCAGTTCAATTTCTGATTCTGTACAACACTATTAATTTTTCTATCACCCATATATTAGGATTGAAATATCTATAATATTAATATGAGGATTACATGTTGAAGAAGCTTATGAATGTTAATTTCATGTACATATGTATTTATTTCAGTGTAGAAGTAATAATACTTGATAATGGTGTCTTAGGAAAAGATAATTGAATAGATTTGCATTTTTGGTATATTGTTCAAACCTATTATATTGTTTTCGTAGAATAATTAAGAAATATAGCCATACAACTTTTTATTCAAGATAAACAAGTGAATCACTATAGTGACGTATACACAGCTTGAATACACATCAATATACAACATAAATTCCTTTTAAACTTACTACCATTGGATACTCGTAAAACTATTGCAGACATTTTCTTTACAGTTTAATCAGAGACATAAGATATCTCTCTTAGAATTGCTAAATTTCTATTCACCTCAGAGATCTTTTCGTTTCACACGTATGTATTTTCATGCTACCAATTTATATTTTTAACACTAAACCTACTGCGACCGGTCAAATGACCGTTTTTAAAATTTCGTTGAAAATTTTCAACACACAATATTATTTTAGCGCCATTTAACTTCTCGACTTTTCTTATAGTATACGTACAATGAATTTTACAATATCCACTTTTATTCTCATTGTTTGTTTTCTGAGAAAAATATATAGTCTGTCTTGCCTACCACGACCGGTCATCTGACCGTTTGAATGATTTATGGTTTTTTGTAAAAAACTGGACAAAATTTAATACCAAATTCTGGTTAATTTCCGATGTAAATAGGAACTATATGTATAGCAAAAACGAAAGGAGAGAATTTTTAGTTTCCACTGTCCTAGAACAGTCTAACAACGCATATTAAAAATAGTGTAGTTCCAAAACTATTAGTGTTTTATTAATTATTGAAGCTGCAAAGCCTCCCCTTTAAAATGGCTTTTGGTTTTTGTCAATCCGACTTTCCGTTTTCGAGATATCGTAATTTATGTAAAAGGTAATTTTTTAAATTCCGCTGTCTCCCGCTATTAACGCGTATTAAAAAATCATAAAACTTTAGACGCATGTAGTTCCGAAACTACTAGTGTTTTATTAACAATTGAGCCACTGTTGGCAGCAGCAAAGCTTCTCCTTTAAAATGGTTTTTGGTTTTTGTCGATCCGACTTTCCGTTTTCGAGATATCGTAATTTATGTAAAAGGTAATTTTTTAAATTCCGCTGTCTCCCGCTATTAACGCGTATTAAAAATAGTAAAACTTTAATTACGTGTAGTTTCGAAATTATTAATATTTTCTTTATGATTGAGCCATCGTTGACAGCGACAAAGCTTCCTTTTTGAAATGGTTTTTGGTTTTTGTCGATCCGACTTTTCGTTTTCGAGATATCGTAATTTATGTAAAGGGGTATTTTTCTTAATTTGACTATCTCTGTCTCCGTCTGATGCGTTGCGTCGTACCTCCTTGTCGCGCGTAAGTCGAGACAGTCACGTGACCAGGAAGTCGTAGTATTTCCAAGAATTTACTACGTACTGTTTACTATTTTCATGCGCGCGAACTCATTGAGCTCAATGAAATGTAAACAAACACTTCGGACCCTTATATCTCCGGAACTAGCCACCGCATCGACTTGAAACTAAAATCGCTATATCTCCGGAACTAATAAAGCTATCGACTCGTACAAACGCTCATTTTAAAGGGGTTTTCATCCTTTACCTAATGATCATATCATCTACTACAATTTTTGCTATCTTCTATGTTTATTTTGATATTTACTCTGACGCTACATACCTAAAGAAGTTTCAGCAATTCCTATTGATCGTACGAGTAGTGTACGATAAAACTGGACTATAAATTGTTTATTTAATTGAAAATGAATTTAAATACAGGATGTTTGAGTAATTACTAGCCAGTACTTTTTCTTAAATAGGTATTTTCTTTAGAACTGACTACGGTATCAACTTGGAACAAAATTTGTTTTCAAGGGTGTTTTATCTTCTATCCGATGAAAATTAAAAATTTTTTTAACATAAATGAGAAAGATATCTTACGAGTAAACATCAAAACACAAGTTTCTATACATATAATACACAAATTATAAGTATGTTGCCTCGTAAAAGAGACAAAGAAAGACTGGTCATTTGACCGATTATGGTAGGAATGGGTATACATGAAGTGCCGTTAGGTTTAGTGTTAAACATGTAAATTCCAATCGAATAACCAGAATCTGCATAGCAGCATACATTAGACTTTTTTTCAAACTTGCCAATTGAGAAAAGATTCGTTAACCTTGTAATAAACCATACTATTTATAATTCTTATTGATTTATTTTTCTGCACTATATCAGACACAGGGTGTTCTGTTTAAGTTAAGATTGTAAAATATCTCGGAGACATGTGATTTAAAAGAAACAAACTGTCACATGTCCTTTAGTGTTTCGAGGACTCAAATGAAGCTACTAATTTTTTAATGCGTGGGCGTTTTCAAGGTTATTTCAAGGTCATTTCTTCTTTTTTATCATTAATCCATACCTTTTATTTCGAAATCGTATTCTACGAAAAAAACGCACAACTTGTGTTTGAAATATTCTTTTGTGAGATCATCAACTATTATTATTTATGCTGTGTTCTGTATTTGTTTTCAAATTTAATTGTCAAATAATTTTCAGTTAGATTTTATTTAACTTCAGAAATAGCTTTATTCTGTCATTTAAATTCTAATGTTTATTTAACGTTTGATGCAGAAAATGTTGCTTACAGTTTGCATATTATTTCAAATTTAGACTTTACAAAATATTATCGAGTACACTGTTCAACAAATCATGATATAGAAAGTTCAAAGAAGTAATGTTTATCCGTTTATTACAAAACTCAGTTCGAACTTATGGAGCGACCTATTTAGCTTCATACTTGACGATGCAAATTATTATTTATGCTATGTTCTATGTTTGTTTTCCAATTTAATTGTCAAATAATTTTCAGTTAGATTTTATTTAACTTCAGAAGTAAATTTATTCTGTCATTTAAATTCTAACGTTTATTTAACGTTTGATGCAGAAAATGTTGCTTACAGTTTGCATATTATTTCAAATTTAGACTTTACAAAATATTATCGAGTACACTGTTCAACAAATCATGATATAGAAAGTTCAAAGAAGTAATGTTTATCCGTTTACTACAAAACTCAGTTCGAACTTATGGAACAACCTATTTAGCTTAATACTTGATGCTACAAATTATTATTTATGCTATGTTCTATGTTTGTTTTCCAATTTAATTGTCAAATAATTTTCAGTTAGATTTTATTTAACTTCAGAAGTAACTTTATTCTATTATCTAAATTCTAATGTTTATTTAACGTTTGATACCTGTCGATACAATCATTTCAAGAATAATATCTTGATTTTCGTCTCATTTTGGCCTCTAGAATCTCCCATTAAAATTTCTCCTAGAGCGGGCCGAACACCCTGTATACTTATTTCTGACGAAAGACGAAGAAGTCGAGAGATAAAGCAAAGGAAATATGCCGTGTAAAAATAAGAAAAGGGTGACACGAAGGTTGTAAGATCGTATATCAAGATAGTGGAGTAGGTAGGTAGGTTGCAGAAGAAAAAGAATAACGTATGTTCGCAGCCTCTATCTCACCGTTCCTCTTCCGTGTTGCCTCCTCACCTTCTGCTCAGCGTCCTCGTCCTTCCAGCCGGTGGGCTCGTATCGGCGTCTCGTGGTCTTCCTTGTGGAGGAGGGTGGCCGAAGCTCGAGCTTTAATGGGGTGCTTCCCGCCTCTTGAGGGCCAAGCCAACGAGATCTGCCGCGGGCTGAAGTATAATTAGTCATGCCATACAGTCCATGGCATAGACCGAGTGTACCGACAAATATATACCGGCTATATTGCCGCTATAACACCGGTGACTCGAATGTAAATGAGCGCCGCATGTGCACCGGAAACGTTTCCCGCGTGCAACCGCGTTCCCTTCTATCGAATCCGTCTTAACAGGAACGTTTATTCCGCTCTCAGGATAATTGAATCGGGTCGCGCGATTTCGGACGAAATCAAATTCACAATGAACACCAACGGAACCGAGGAAACACGATTCATTCGGTTGGACATTCGTTGTTCGCTGAACTAGCGACTAATGTTGCCTTCCACGAACCTCCTGGTGCTGAACTCTGTATGTGAGAGTTACGCTAACACCAAGTCCATTTTTCTCGAAATTGAACTATACTTATCATTGCACTACCTTTTTCATAGTTTATCAGAACGATATAAACTCGTGTTACGTATTGAATAATAAAGTTTTAAAAGTATGGACAGCTTCGAGTCTAACGTTACCATAGAACCAAACAAACTCAGGTTTATTCATGTATTCCTAACTTATTTCAGTGTAATTTGTGTTTTTTTTATTGGATTATAAAAGACAAAGGATTTATTATAATAGTAATATTTAGGATGTGTTCAATGGAACGAAGTGAAAGTTATTCGTCGAATTTAAGTCATCTTGTATACCAAAAGAAGACTGAAGGAAATAAGTCATTACAAATTTCAAACGTTGTTTAGTTTTAAATTCATTTTAAATTCGTCTTAAGTGGATGTCATTTTTAGAGACGGATTAACCAAAGTTCACTTTAACACATTGACATTCATGTCACCCATATATGAGTTTACTAAGAAGCTAAGAGAATTAATTCTCAAGATCAGATGTTAAAGAAAATAGATCTGGATAAGACTCTTGAATTTTAACGAAGTTGTGAAAATAAGTTACTATGACAAACTGTGGGTATGCTACTTTTCAATTGTCTAAAAACAAAGTATCGTTTTCGTGGATAATTTGAGAGATTTGGTCTAACTCATAGCTTGTTACATATGACAGTAGTTTCAGCACTATTCAAAAATGTATTTTACTACATTTTAAATTACTAGTAGTAAGATTATTCAATTTTATACGAACAATGTATGTTTACTGCAGTTTTTCTGCTCTTCTTACAACTGACGAAAATTGATTTGGGTTATATTGGCTCTGAGGTATTATTAGTACACTTGATTGTAACGTTGTCAATATTTGGACTATTCTGACTTTATTCATCAGATATCTTTCTCTTTTATATCGCATATTTTTCTTAAAGCATGCATTTTAAAAATCTGTACAAAAATATTCAATACTTTTACTCTAAATGTGTATACTTAGTATTTTAACTTCATACTGAAAATTGACAAACTACATCTTTTTTAATTTTCATTGGATAGAAGATAAAACACCGAAAATGTATTTAGTTTCAAGTCGATACCGTAGTTAATTCTGGAGAAAACAATTATTTACGATAAAATGCTGGCTTCTGTATACAAATTATAATTCAGAAAACGAATTTTGTTCCATCTTCTATCCGATGAAAATTAACAAATATTTTAACATAAAAGAATATCTTACGAATATACATCAAAATACAACTTTCTATACATATAATGAAAAAATTAGAAGTACGTTGGTACGTAAAAGAGACAAAGAAAGACTGGTCAATAGACTGGTCATGGTAGGAATGGGTATACATGAAGTCGGTAGGTTTATTGTTAAGTTGAATTTCCTCATAGATCCATTTATACTAACAAGGAATATTCTTTAGGTGTCCACCTCTGATTGTTCTGAATTTTGAATATATTTTAAACGAACAAAAAATAAGATACACGTATTTTTCTATATCAACCCGTTTTCATATTTAGGGGGTGAAACGACCCCCTAAAGTTTCAGCTAGAATAGGCTATCTCAAAAACTATCATAAATAAAAGAAAACTTCTTAAAGAAAAATTTCATAGTTTTTTATGTACATATAAATTCTGGTCACAAATTTTGTAAAAAATAATTTCAGAATAAAATTCAGAATAATCGGAGGCGAACTTAAAATAACTTCCCTTTATTTTGGTTATAAAAGCTACGGTTTTTGATTTAAATAAGACTATAATTTACAAAATTTGTTATTAATTTACAAAAATAGGTGCGCCGTGGTATCCTCGGAAAGGTTGATTTTTCGAGCGTCATCGCGTGGTTCGACTTTTCCTGAGAAAAACGCGAATCTCGACGATACCGTGACACTCGTCGCATTCTCTGCATCTCTATTTGAACAGCGTTTCGGTTCCGTTGGTAGAAACAATCGGAAAGCCCGTCATGGGAAACAGGAGCAACGTACATAGGGAAGCGTTTCCGCGAAGGTATTCGTTTCACGTACACTGGCGTACAATTGCGAGGGCTGAAGCATTTGACAGTCGTTTACGAGCAACATACTGGGCGTACGGCGATAACGCCCTGCTATGGATATCACCAAGTTTTACGATCGCATGAAAGGCATTTTTTAAATAAAATCCTCGCGCTTTACGACCGTTAAAGACTACATAGTGATTTTTATATGGCCAGTCCGCCACGGTAGTCCCTTAAACAGAATTTCGCGCGATCATAAATAACTGAGAATAAACTAAAGGGCCGAAGACTATCATAATTCGCATAATGTTTAACATTAACGACCTGGTCGAACGTTTGCCATTTTATTTTTATTTTCTTGTAACTTTTACGACGACTGATTGCGATTCTCCCCGTGAAATTTAGATAATTACTTTGGAACGTTTCGCGGAGGCGAAGTAAATCCCAAAGTGTTGCAAATTGTTTTTATTCAATGGCGATCCGAACGGAGAATACGGCTTGCGACGAGGCTCGTTGCTCGTGCTTTAACGGCTTGAATAAACATTTCCTTCAAAGTATTCTCTCTCTTTTTGCGAACAGAGAGAGATGAGAAGCTGTAACGCTCTGCTAAGAACATAGACTCTTTTTACGATGGTGTAAAAAGCACTTTTGACACGAAGTTTTTATACTTTACGATTATGAAGCAGTAGAATACTGTGCTCGGAAGTTCATTTCATTTGAGGTTTTAAGAAAACATGAAAACGACTTTTCATGGTTGGATGTCTGGGACGAGGAAACTTGAATCGATTCTTGTAACAATTATGCGTGAATAAGCAAGTAGAAAGTGTAAAAAGTAGATTTCAAATGTTTTGAGAGGAGGAAAATCCTGTATCGAATATAGAATATGATTTCACTAATTATTCTGACGAATTTACTATTATTTGGTCTCATCACAATGAGATAAAATTTTTAGTTTCTGTACATATAAAATTTTATGCGTGAAATCTATTGGATTGTTTCATATTTTATGTCAGAATCAAGTTACAACCTACATTCAATTTTATACTGATTAAATTATTATATTTTCAAGGAAGGATCATAAACAGAAATACTTGTGTCGACTATTACCTGCATAATATTATTTTTTATTTACGCAATAAATACTTTTAACGCATGGTTTTAGTAAAATCTTGAATACAGAATTTTAAAGATTACAATATTTCTAAAATATTCAACTTTACGATCACAAATAATACACTTTTGACACTTTTGACATCTGATTTTGACACTTAATTCTGATAAAGATTACAATATTTCTGAAATATTTAACTTTACGATCACAAATAATACACTTTTGACATCTGATGCATATTTCGGGAAAATAGCAACATGTCCTCGTTTTATTCTATGCAAATTGTATTTCGAAGCAGCGGGGATGTTTCAACAACGTTGACAAACTGTGTGTGGAAGTTTGCTCAGAGATAGTTGGCAGCGAGGCTCGAAACACGTTCAATTCGTAGATTGCGGCTTCCTGTCGGTCGGTTTTGCAATTCAGGAGAATTATGTTTGGAGCATCGATTGTATAACTAGCCATTAGTAACGCAGTTGGGAATAATTAGACAATACATACACATATCGCATATTATAGAATGTAAACGAAGTTACATCGCGTTACGATATTTGTGTAAATGGTATTACAGTTGCGAGACTCGAACAGAATTCTTGGATCAAATATACACAAATTCCAACTCTTTTTTCGAATAATTTCTAAAGTTTATTCCAAAATTCTAGTTTACATTTTTGGCTATTCGTTTGTTTGGTAAATTCGTTGTGTAATGTTATGTGTCTGAATATTCTTTCGTCATCAAAATTGGGTTTGTAATTTATTATGTGTCAAACAATAAGAAACAAAGTAACTAATTTCACGTATGTATTTGAAAACTAGAATTTCGATCCATCACAGATCAGAAAATTCGATAACACAATTTCAAGAACAGTTACTCTGAGTCGTGTTCGTACAGTATAATGATGATTCACTATAAATGGGGAAAAACTTGTTTCTGATGAATTGAATCGTTGTTTTTGAAACTGGTACAAATTTATTTTGTCATGCATTGAGATATTTAAGGATTTGTGTTTGAATAAATTAACAACAAAACAAAAAAAGTACTTTGTAAATAGAATTAACACAGTAGTGTAACGAATAACACCAGTTCTCGTATTGTTTATATTATATCTCTCTATCGATTTTGTAATTAGGTATTATTTGTTTGTTAATATTAAAAAAACAAAACAAAAGGGACTACTTTGTAAATAGGAGTAACACACTTGTAATAAACAACGTCTAATAAAAATAAATGGGAAAGAATTCATAAGAAACAAGTGTGTCTGTCCATTTATAATGAATCACCATTATAGTATACGAATACGAAGTAACTATACAGGGTGTTTGATCACCCCTGGGGAAAATTTTAATGGAAGATTCTAGAGGCCAAAATAAAACGAAAATCAAGAATATCAATTTCTTGACTGAGGCTTCGTTAAAAAGTTATTAAAAAATTACATTAAAAAATTTTAAATCATTCTGAAAAAATTATCTTTGGTTGTGGGGCTCAATTACAATCATTTTTTATGAATACACATACCCCTGAAATCCTACCCAGTTTTGAAAAAAAAATTTAAGTAGGTACTGACATTTTTCGATGAAAAAAAAATCTCAAATCATTCTGGAAAAATTATTTTCAATTGCAGGGGTCAATTACAATCATTTTTGGTCAATAGGCATATCCTCGAAATCCTATTCACTTTCGAGAAAAAAATTCGAGAAGGTGTGAAATTTTTCGACAAAATTAAAAAATTTCAAATCGTTCTAAAAAAATTATTTTCGGTTGCAAGAGTCGATTGCAATCATTTTTGGTCATTACACATACCCCCGAAATCCTACGCATTTTCGAGAAAAAAATTCCTTACTGAAAATCTAAAGTGAGGGCAGAAATGCTTCCCCGAAATTTCATGTGAATCTTTAAAACACCATAACTCCTGAACGGATTGGACGATTTTTATGTTTAAAAAAGCAAACTACGCGTATTTTGACGGAGAATATGTGGAAAGTGCAAAAATATTGGAAAATTTGATCCTTGGCACCGCAAAATGAGAAAAACCCCATAAAAATGGTCCAATTTTCAAATAGCTATAACCCCTCGAATAGTGAATATATTTCAATGAAACTTTTTTCTCAAGTAGAGCCCATGGGTACCTTCAAAAAAGTATTAGACAACTTTTCTATAGGGTGCCAAACAAAATTACTAAAAATCAGAAACGAATTTTTAAGAAAAATCGACAGGGGGGTGCTGCTGAAATTTTTCGACGAAAAAAAAAAATTTCAAATCGTTCTCAAAAAATTATTTTTAGTTGCAGAGATCAATTACAATCATTTTTGGTCAATAGACATATTCTCGAAATCCTACTCAATTCCGAGAAAAAAATTCAGTAAGGGGACAAATTTTTCGACGAAATTAAAAAATTTTGAATCATTCTAAAAAAATTATTTTTAGTTGCAGGGGACAATTACAATCATATTTGGTTATTAGACATACCCTCGAAATCCTGCGCACTTTCTAGAAAAAAAATTCAGTACGGGCGGAACTTTAAACGTTAATAACTTTTTAACGAAGCCTTCATCAACAAATTAGTATTCTTGATTTTCGTTATATTTTGGCCTCTAGAATCTCCTATTAAAAATTTTCCCAAGGGTGGCCGAACACCCTGTACAGTAATACTGTTAGTGCCCAAATAATTAAATCGAATAACTGATATTCCTTTCGTTTAATACTTTGACTGTCACGTCAGCCATGTATGGATGACAGAATTTATCACTATGGAGCTAGAAAAATTAATTCTCAAGTTGCGACGTTCAGGGAAATGGATTTGGATAGGATTTGTGAATTTTATCAAGGTTACAAAAAATAAATACTAAAACAAATTTTGAGTTATGTAGTATGCAATATTCTAAAATCAAAATCTTAGTCTTGCAGAATATTATACAGTTTTGATCCAGCAGTGGATGTGTCAAAGTTTTAATAACAAGCGTTTGTATACTATCCTGACTGTACATTAGGGTGGTCCTTATTTTTCGACTTTCGATTATTTTTTGACGCACCACTTCAGATTCTGACGCTTGGTGAAAAAAAGTTCAGTGCAAAATTTCAGCGAGATTAGACAACAGGAACACGTGCAGCATTTAAATTAGAATTTTGAAATTTTTATTATTTTGTATAATTTTCATTGTTATATTTAGAATCCTATACAATGCAGCGTCTGGAATAGAAAAATATAGTACATATTAGGCTGTCCCCTATTTTTCGACTTTCGATTTTGTTCGATCTTACCCTGTTAAATTGTGACATTTAAAGAGAAAATAAATTCTGGCATAAATGATTTCTTCATCAAGTGTCACAATGTATGGGGGTGCGTCAAAAAAGAAGTAAAAACAAAATTTGGTCCTTATAGCTAAGGACCGCCCTACACAAAATTAGATACTTTTGCTCGTTGTTATTTTCGTGCCAGATAGCAAATATGCATAGAATTGAATATTAAAAAGAAACTTTAGCGTCGTAACTCAGCCCAGTAATAGTCTTATGGTACTTTTTAAAACTCACGCGGCCGTACTAACGGATGGACTGTGAATCCGGAAAATAACTAAATAATCGTAAAGTGGTTGGCGAACGTGAAGGGGGCTCATTGCCGGTGCTTGGGCGATTCGATAAAAGCTGAGAGTATAAACCGCGCCCCTCGTTAGAGCTAACAAAGTGGATTAACGCGACCGATGGCGCTCTCAGCCTTCCATCGAGCCAGTCTCACCCCCGCCGGGGGTTGGCTACGTTTCCCAGCTTCCATTCGATACTTGGCGCATAACCGGACAAACTTCTCAGAATGCTATTTTCAGTTACGTGGCATCTTCGTGCGGCTAATTCTGCTTAACGGAGTTCGAGGAGTTCGCGGCGAACCTTTGAGGTACGCGATTCGTGGCTTCAGAGAGTCGTTGCTCAAGCAAACGTTTCTTCACCTCGGCTTCCTTAATAATAAATTTTTGCTAGATTGGGTCCATCCATGTCGATATTCTTCAGGGCAGAAGGCTTTCAAACCTTTTGAAACGTGTATGACGTTAATAAACGGGCGAACAATCGTTTAACTTGTTGGATTCTTTCTTTTTTAAGCATTTGAAACCATACAGATTTATGTCCTCCACAATGGCGAGAAGAAACAGCACGACGAAGTTCTTAAATTTGTAGTTTAGATTCTTCGAGGAAGGGGAAAATAATTTTACGAGTCTTTATGTTGATCTGACATAGATCAATGCTTATTGGTAATTGGAAACCTAGAGCTATGAGAGTCATAAAGCTAATCATTCAATTCACAAAAATAGATTGTCTTCGTCTTGACTCTCATTCAATTGGATAATTTTTCGTAATTTTTTCTTCATACATGTGATTCTACGTGAAAAAATTCTTTGTATACATGTTAATTGCACTTTATATTAAATTTCCTTTCAACATTGTTAAATATTTTTTGCTTTTCAATGTGTCATTAATGGGAGCAAATTTTCACGCTCCACTGTTTGATATGGAACCTCGATTTACAGCATTTCAAAATTGACAGCTTTTTTTATTAAACTCGTTCATTAAAACAAGAAATGAAACGCTTTTCCTATTTGCTCGACTATTACATGGCCTCTAAATAGCAATGCAGATTCGGTCATATTTTTAGTACGAACGGTAACTCCCGTGCAAATCATTCATTGTAAGACTATCAATAAGCATCCTGAAACGCAGAATGACAACTTGTTTCAAGCACTGCTAGATATAGACTGCAATATATCCGCTTATCGAGAATGTGACTGACAAAGTTATGGACGTATCTAGAGTACATGCTTAAACACACGTACTTGAGTTCAGAAGTATTTGCAAGAAACACAAAGACACACTCGCGATTAAAACTTTAAAAATGTACACGTTCGACTTATGTTCTAAAGGCAATGTTGCAATTAATACAAGATACAATTACCGAGATTACTTACATGCAAGGTGTTCGGCCAACCCTGGGAATAATTTTAATGGGGGATTCTAGAGGCCAAAATAAGACGAAAATCGAGAATACCAATTTGTTGATTGAGGCTTCGTTAAAAAGTTATTAACGTTTAAAGTCTCGTCTGTAGAACGACAATTTGCGAACAGTTGCGTGCGTGAGATGGTAGTATTCGAATTTTTTTCTCACAAATACGTAGGATTTCGGGGGTGTGTCTATTCACCAAAAATGATTGTAATTAACCCCGTCAACCGAAAATAATTTTTTCAAAACGATTTGAAATTTTTTAATTGTTGTTAATAACTTTTTAACGAAGCTTCAATCAAGAAATTGATATTCTTGATTTTCGTCTTATTTTGGCCTCTAGACTCTCCTATTAAAATTTTTCCCAGGGGTGGCCGAACACCCCGTATATTTGAAACGAAATTTCTGCTGTATTTCTTTCCGAACGAACCCAATTAATTAAAAAACCGCGTTGTCAAGTAGTTTTTTGTCGTCGATGGGAATAGAACGGAACGATCGACGATGAAGAATAGAAACGTCAAACCGTTCGTCTACTTCACACGCAGAATGACGGAAGTTCGATGACGGCGGGCCGATATCGGCTATTCCCGCGATTTATATCGCGCGAAAATGAAAATTCTCTTTTCGGTTACGTTCTTTCACAGCCAGTCGTACTGTACCCAACGTTGGCCATTCGAATCCCAGGGCGAACGTCGATTTTTGGATCTGTGCACGAGGGAAAATGACTGATTACCAGAAATATATCAGGTGGAGCGCGCGTCCCCGGAATGGAACGCTTCATTCGTCAAACGGGGACAATATTGTTCCGAATCCGAAGGACTCGTGTGCTCCCCTTTTCCGCTCCAGATTTCAATCTGAAATACGACCAAGGGAAATTCGTTTGCCCCCTTTCTTTTTAACACAAATTTTCGAACCTTCGCTACTGATAATCGTTACTTCGGTCGAGCGTCCTTGTTTGCTCAACGGGCGAATCCGAAGTAACGGATTTTTCAACGAGGGCGACAGAACTTCGAATTGAAATAAAATGACTTATACAAAAAATAATTTGGTGCTCACGGTTTTACTTTGACGTACATTCGATGAAATTATACATGAAATATATTATTTAAACGACATGCACTTTCATACACTGCAATTTTAGAAAATCTTCTTCAATAAAAACGAGTGAACTTCGAAAAGTAAAATGACTTCTACGGAAGATAATCTAGTGCTCATGGTTTCATTTTGATGTACATTTGATGAAATTATAAACGAAATATAATATTATTTAAACGACATGCATTTTCATACACTGCAATTTTAGAAAATCTTTTTCAATACAGACGGGAGATCTTCGAATTGAAATAAAATGTCTTCTATGAAAGATAATCTAGTGTTCATGGTTTCATTTTGATGTACATGCATTGGACGAAATTATACATTATTTAAATATAATATTATTTAAACGACATGCACTTTTACACACTGCAATTTTTGAAAATTCACTTCAATGAAGACGATAGGACTTCGAGTTGAAATAAATTGACTCCTACGAAAAATAATTTGGTGCTCACTGTTTTATTTTGACGTACATTCGATGAAATTATACAAGTTTATTATTCATGGAGAACTGTAGGTTTTGCGTCGATGGAGTTTTCTCGTAAATATGACACCGAGAATTTGAGGCCAGATTTGTCAAACCATTTCAGAAAAGTATTTTTAGTCGACCGTAATAACTCCGTGATTCTATTCAAAGTTTTTTTTTTACCGCAAATTAAGATCATCCGTGAAAAAGTTAATGAATGATATCATTAATTTCTGTCTTGAGTAACGTGACGCCAATTACAGAACCTCGAGAGTTTCCAATTTCGATTTCAGTTGATTCGAAGAGGGTTCCATTAACTCTGACTTGGATCGATCTATTTTCAAGGTTTTTCATAAAGGCGCATTGAAATAAAATGTCTTCTATGAAAGATAATCTAGTGTTCATGGTTTCATTTTGATGTACATGCATTGGACGAAATTATACATTATTTAAATATAATATTATTTAAACGACATGCACTTTTACACACTGCAATTTTTGAAAATTCACTTCAATGAAGACGATAGGACTTCGAGTTGAAATAAATTGACTCTTACGAAAAATATTTTGGTGCTCACTGTTTTATTTTGACGTACATTCGATGAAATTATACAAGAAATATAATATTATTTAAACGACATGCACTTTCATATACTGCAATTTTAGAAAATCTTCTCCAATAAAGACGAGAGAACTTCGAAAAGTAAAATGACTTCTACGAAAGATAATTTAGTGCTCATGGTTTCATTTTGATGTACATTTAATGAAATTATACATGAAATATAATAATATTTAAACGACTACTACGTTGTTTGCTCTGAGCTCGTCAACAGTTTGTGATTTATTAGAATAAACGATCCAATGCACTTTCGTGCACTGGAATGGACATTTTTGAAAATGTTGAGAGAAAAAAATTCGGATTTGCACAATTTTAAACTAAAAATGGTTGGGTCGTATATTTTACCTTTGTCAGAAAGGCAGCGAAGTTTTATATAAAATACTTCACTCGTTAGCTGCTGTTCGATAAGTTTGTCTTAACGATGGGAATCTTGATACTTTTTTGCAGTTTATATTCTTCGTATCAGCATGTCATTAAAGTTTTATGCATTCTCACATTTTTCCCCCAATCGCGTTGTAAATCTTCGCTGCACGGATGGAGACTTAATAAATGGGAAAGAATATTATCCATCTGCGAAAGAATTTGCTACCTCTCTCTTGAGTAATTCCTTTCTTAGGAGATACTCCTTGAAGATAGACGGTTCTCACAATCGATTTTGCTTTACCGCAGAATTCACGAGTCATCAGTACCTACCGATAAAACCCCAACGACTTATCTGTTTTACGTGAAATCTCCAGTCTCTCGTTTACTTTCTCATCCCGTTTCTTTTCTTTTTCACTTTTCTCAAAGTGAAATTTAGCAAGAATTGAAAATATATTAATTAATTTACTCGTTCAGATCCTTTAATTAAATATATATTGTAACTTCTGTTGTCAAAACAATTTAACTCTCAATGCAAAGTCATTCTTGATTTTCGTTTTATTTCTACTAATTTTGGGTCTCTGTAAATTCATATCAAAGTTGGTCCAAAATTCCACTATACAAACTGTATAAAATTTTCACACCATCTGCATTTCTATAACATAAAATATTTGAAGTTTTTGTATTAAAACTTTGTTCGCAAACTTTTATTTTGAAAACGCAGATCAACGTAGAATCACCAAAAGAATTATCCAGATCGATTTGACCTTTCCAATGAGTACACCAAAAATAAGTAAATATTTTATTAAGGGTTAAAAGAATATTCTTTTTGAATATTAAAATGTCAAACAAAAAATTTCAATTATTTAATTACTGGTACCTATAAAATTATCGTGCATAAATAATTTGTATTTACAATTTTTACAAATATTTAAACGAAATAATATACCCAATGTATTTGAACGAAATATTCGATTTTTACCATAAGGATTAAAGAAGCAGTTTTTGATGTTTGCACCATTCTTTTCGAATATTAAAATATCAGATCAAAAATTTCAGTTATTTAACCAATGGTATCTATAAAATTATCGTGCACAGATATTTTGTATTTACAATTTTTATAAATATTTTATCGATGAAGAATTTATTCCGAACAAATACCACCATTTCTTCTTCTATCTTCGAGCAGAAGATACCGATTTTCCTTGCTCCTTTTCGTTTTTCCCTTTCTTTCCTTCCATGAGACCGAGTATCTCGGCAGTGCATCTTCTCGAACTGACATCACCTTCGACTATCTTGCCACCGTATCGTTGGGGGAGGGTATCGTTGGAATTTCTCGAACATCGCTGCGAATCTTATCGGTTTTCCTGGCCGGTGCCAGCGGTGCGATTTCCAGAAATTCCAGTAGAATGCAGAATGGCCTGCATCTTCGGCGTTCCTGCACCTGTTGAATTAGGACATCGATCCGGGGCTCCTTACGAGCAGATGAATACCAGCGAAGGAAGGTGGGTTGTCTTGCATCAACTCGAAGCCACTGAATAAAGTGATAAATTTAACAGAATACGAACTTTTCGACAGTTTTATCTGGTTCTTTCATAGCTCTCTGTTTAGGGGGTCCTGGAAAACGGCTAATGAGATTTTCTCACGCCATTTTAAAATAACAAAGTTAGAATTTGAAATGATACATTTAATACTAACTCCATGTTCTTATTTTTTAAAAAATAAATGAAAGAACCAGGCGTGCTTTGAATGCATCAACTGTTGAGTGGATACAAAATTTCAAAATGTATTGTCTCATGGAAAACGGCTAATGAGATTTTCTCGCGCTATTTTAGAATAACAAAGTTAGAAATTGAAATGATACATTTAATACTAACTCCATGTTCTTCTTATTTTTTCAAAAATAAATGAAAGAACAAGGCGTGCTTTGAATGCATCAGCTGTTGAATGGATAACAAATTTTAAGTTTTGATGTATTTGTAATGTTTACATTGAAGAACCATGGTGTTTGGATCTACGGGAGGAGGAACGAGTGAGTTTATGAAAAACCCAGAACAGGGAAAAAGTAAAAGAAAGACTGCGATGTAATGATAGAACACGTATAGTTCATTCATAATCCTCAGTGGTTAAATATTTATCGCGATTATGATCACGGTTTGTAAAGCTTGCATAAATAACAAGGCGTTACCGTAACGTGGATTTTGCATGTCAGACAACAAAGATCAAATATGTATCTTCCTATCATATTTAATCAACTGGATTGTTCAAATAGAGGGGTAAAGCGATCGAATTTACGTGCTCCATATGCAAATCTTAGACAGGAATTTCGCGTTAGTTGTGTACGAGTACAGAATCTCTTAGGCAAGGATAGTACATAACTTCAGCATAATCAAATACAGAAACGGTGGGAAACGGAGGAAGAAGTTTCTGTTGACGGGGTAGGAAATGGAAAAACTAACATAGACGAAGAATAGAATAAACAACTCCAAGTTTAGTAGTAATGTTAGATTCAAAATTCCAACATGTTGCTTCTCTAATGTCCAGTAAACTCTTGAAAAGATTTTGAAACATTGATCAAAATATTGAAATTACAAATTTCTATGCAATTTCATATCTACTCTGCATACGTTTGCTATCTTTGAGAAGTGCAATAACAAAAGTTTTTTAACAAAATTATTTTTAATGCATACCAGAGCAAAGAAACTCGATATTATTATTTTTTGCAGTTACAGTGGTACTTTAGTTTTGATAAGTTTATCGCAGTAAAACTTTTAACATCTCGTAAAGTGAAATACAGTTTCTTCTTCTCGAAACTTGTTTAAAATATTTTATGATAAAATTCTGCAAGTGGAAAAAGAATATAAAAGTACACGTTAACAGAACGTAAGCCAGAAGACCAGAAGACTCAAAAAAGACAGAACGTAGGTGACATTCTCATCTGAAATAGTGGTACTTAAAATATTAACAAAATCTATATCAATTATTTAAACGAATCCTGTTAAAAGTAAAGCCAGTTTGAAAATATCGACTTTTCTATTTTTGCCGAAGATTGTGACCCAGGCATTCTCTATTCATTGTGCATATGACAACAAAGGCGTTCTGCGGAACACATTTTTGTGGTTGGTCGCAGTACTTCCCATGTGTCGTTTTAATACCATTTTAATGAAAGGAAAAATTCGAAATTATTTTAATTAAACGATATGATATTGACGAAAACATTTATGACGTATAACTTTTTGCAAATGAAAGAAACCTATACAGGGTGTTCGGCCACCCCTGGGAAAAATTTTAATGGGGCATTCTAGAGGCCAAAATAAGACGAAAATCAAGAATACCAATTTGTTGATGAAAGTTTCGTTAAAAAGTTATTATCGGTTGCGGGGGTCAATTACAATCATTTCTTGTGAATACACATACCTCTGAAATCCTACCCACTTTCTCGAAAAAAATTCGAGAAGGTGTGAAATTTTTCGATGGGAAAAAAAAATTTCAAATCGTTTTGAAAAAATTATTTTCGGTTGCGGGGGTCAATTACAATCATTTTTGGTGAATACACATACCCCCGAAATCCTACCCACTTTCGAGAAAAAAATTCATTACGAGCGGAACTTTAAACGTTAATAACTTTTTAACGAAGCCTCCATCAACAAATTGGTATTCTTGATTTTCGTTTTATTTTGGCTTCTAGAATCCCCCATTAAAATTTTTCCCGGGTGGGCCCGACACCCTGTATAAAACGCGCGTAAAATTAGAATCGTAATTATTTGGTCGAGACAAAAGTTTTTATTTTGCAAATATGTTATACATTATAACTTATAATTTTATAAAGCTTACAAATATTTGTTGAGTCTTTCAACTTAATATTTATTACCAGATTTATATTTTTTTAAATTCTTCATAAACTATTTACGATTAAATACATGAAATAACTTTTAAATTTTTACTGATAGACTTGATTTATGTAATTTTTTACCATCTAAATCTACATATTTCGTCATAATAACAGTTTCTTTTTAATTCTTTCGAGATGACAATAATTTAATGACATAGAATAAATGACCAGGTAAAACCTGACGTGTAATATAAAGTCGTATGCTGTATTTTGCAAATGCAATGACTTTATACCTAATTGAAATTTTTAATTTCTATTCGAGAATGTCGATTACGAATTTTAGATTCATTTTTAAATAAATTTATTAACGAATGTTTTAAATTAACATCGAAGCAAACGAAGCAGCGAGGAAAAGCTATTTCGCGAAGGAGTCTAAACTTTTCGCTAGTTTTTCGTGAATAAAATTACCCCGACCCTGTCTCTGCCTATAGACAGGTAAAAAAAATTTTAAGACTGTTAAATGTTTACGGTCGAACATGACAAGCGTATTGATTGGTAGTTTCGCTCGTGTAACGCTCAAGTTGAATGGTTGTTAACGCGAAGAAATATTTCATTGGTCAGGGGAATCGATATAACCTAACGCCATAAGCTCGAACCGTGTACCGGTACGATCCGCGTCAGTGTAAATCGCGACAGCATGTCGACCGCTGTCGCTCTGTTACTCGTGCATCTGGAAATAAGTGTTTGACTCTATTTCCGATTCCCACGCGGTCGAAATAATGCGTCACGCTTCCTGTCTTCAGATCTCGTTGTTCAAGTGCGGCAGATTCGTCAGAAAACGCAGGAATCTCGGACTTAGTGCGCGCGTCTCGACGAGGCGAGCTGAAAAGAGGTTATGGTCTTCCTTTGGATAGCCGAAGAGTGAGTACTTTGACACCTTCTATCGACAATTGTTGTAGTTTGTTCTGCTCGTATGCTCGAAACAAGTTCGATAATACAGTACATTGTCGCGGAAGGGCAACAACCCGTCTCCGTGTATGACATTTGTGCATGTTTAGTCGCTTGGCGCGTGATATATTTGATAATTGGAACGCGTCGAGAAACTGAATTTGTCGCGAATCTCGAGTCGTTCGTTTCATCGTCGATTATTTCGACGATGGAAATGCGTTGGGGAATCGTGGTCAATAACGTTCATCGCGTATCTGTCGTCGCGAAATTGTCCGAAATAAATTTGTAATTTAGTCACGTCCGTCGAATTCAAAGTTCCGGGCAGATGGCGCGCCGGTCGCGGCGCTGAATTTAAAATCGTTCGTGGTGATGACAGCTTTATTGGAATTGAACACATAAATATTTCGTGTGTTCTTTAGCTCTAAATTGCTTCGACTTTCATATGTACACTTTTAAACCGTCTATACCTGTCAATGTCAATCAATCAATGTCAAGAATACACTCGCCGTTTATAGAAGCAAAGCACAATGTTAGGTATACCTGGTATTAATCTTCTTAAAATCAATATTAAATTACTCTATTAAAATGACGTATTATTACCCGGAACTGCGACGTAATTTCTGAAAATAGTCTGCAATTGGATGCTGAGGATGAAATAATGAAACTAATTAAAAATTCTTGGAGAAAAATTGAATTGCATTATTTTAACAAAATTGGATTACTGATTTTTTTGGCACTAACTTCCAATTTATTTGTAATCTGTTTTGACATTAAAATTGCACAGGTAATTTGTATTTTACAGATACAATTTGTTTGAGAATTATAGTACCTGCTAAATTAAATTGCTCTATTAAAATGACATATTATTACCCGGAACTGCGACGTAATTTCTGAAAATAGTCTGCAATTGGATGCTGAGGATGAAATAATGAAACTAATTAAAAATTCTTGGAGAAAAATTGAATTGCATTATTTTAATAAAATTGGATTACTGATTTTTTTGGCACTAACTTCCAATTTATTTGTAATCTGTTTTGACATTAAAATTGCACAGGTAATTTGTATTTTACAAATACAATTTGTTTGAGAATTATAGTACCTGGTTTACAATGTAATTAATAAATAGGTGTTAATAATGAAAATAATATTTTTAAAAGTGGAACACTGTAAATAATACGATAAAGGGAAATACATTGATAAAATTAATATGGAATTAGTGTAAGGAATCAACTGTAAGTAAATTTCTTGACAAATATCTTGGCGATTTTGTACGTTTTCGATCAATCGTCACACGATTTGACGAAAATATTCGAAGGTATTTGGCGAATCTGGCCCACGTGTTTGGGTCATGGTGTAGTTTATGCAGTAAGAGCTTACTATCTCAATCGTGTCACGTTTTCAGTTACCGAAACGATACTCCAAGTTCAAGTTATATCAACAACCACTTTGCTTCGAGTAAATTCGATTTGCTCCGAACCTCGCTACTCTTCGACGTAATACGATCACAGTATGTGAAAACGCATCGCGCTGTCCAATTTTTTCGAGGCTTTACATTTACCTATTCATTATTATTTCGTGCATGCCACTCAATTCCCCCAGTCGCTTTAGATTTAAATCCATTTTTCTTTATGTATTATTCATGGAGAACTGTAGGTTTTGCGTCGATGGAGTTTCCTCGTAAATATGACACCGAGAATTTGAGGCCAGATTTGTCGAACCATTTCAGAAAAGTATTTTTAGTCGACCGTAATAACTCCGTGATTCTATTCAAAGTTTTTTTTTTACCGCAAATTAAGATCATCCGTGAAAAAGTTAATGAATGATATCATTAATTTCTGTCTTGAGTAACGTGACGCCAATTACAGAACCTCGAGAGTTTCCAATTTCGACTTCAGTTGATTCGAAGAGGGTTCCATTAACTCTGACTTGGATCGATCTGTTTTCAAGGTTTTTCATAAAGGCGCACACGTGTCCATTAATTTTTAGTTTAACGTTTAATGATTGTTGGCCTCTATATCGTATTCTGTTATTTTCCAAGCATTAAGATGTTCCGAAAATCGTACGATATTTGCAAGCAAATTTACTTGAACTTAAGGACTTGGCCAAAGTTCTGTTTGTCAGCGAACATAGTACAGGCATTGTTGTTATGCATTGAGGGCATAGTGGAAGACAGGACCTCGATGCCCTGGGACAAACTTGGTTATTGGTCGGGAAATCAATTAGAAAATAGTTGTCAATCAACAGTGGAATGGAAAACATTCGGGCCCTCAAAGTGTTATTATCAATCAGTTTTTGATTAGAATCGTGGCATTAGGGTATTCAAAGATAAAATTTGAAGTAGGTATTCTGAGGCAAACTTGAAATCCATTAGATATCCAAAGAAGTTTTTTACATAAATTCTATATTTGTTTAACAAGAAATGTGTTTTAGGTATCCGCCTCCGATTGTTCTGAATTTTGGGTGTTTTAAAGAAGCAAAAAATAAGATATACGTATTTTTTAATAAAAAATACTCTAAAGTTAACTAAAATATCCTAAAGTTGCAGCTAGAATAGGCTACCTCAATAACTATCATAGATAGAAGAAACCTTCATAAGGAAAAGTTTCATGGTTTTTTATGTGTATATAAATGCTGACCATGAATTTTGTAAAAAATAATTTGTTTATAACAAAAAATTTGTGTATAACATTATTTTAAAAGCAATCACAATTTGCATAATAGCAAGAAAAAACACAATTTTTTTCTGAATTCATTGATATATCACATAGTATATTTGCCTCTTACAATTTTGCGTATTTCAATATTATTATACCGGTCATAGCAGATATGACGTGTGATCAATATCTCTCTTGGGACGATATTTTTTGGCAAACAACATATATGATCAACTACACATTATTTCTTTCTTTTTCTTGATTTTGTCACACTAGAATCTATACATGTATCATATGACCAGGGAAGTTCTGTGGACCGAGCATGAGACATATCATTTGACTCGAAATCGATATTAACGCAATAAAATTGTGTGATACACCTCCACAAAAAATCTCAAAATATTATATATTTATAATGGTATCAAGCTATTAAAATTATAACAATACGAACATGGTCACATCAAAAATTAAGGTAAAAATACAAGCAAATGTCGGTTTTTGATTTTTCAACATCGTTCCCCCACTTCTAAAAATCTGAGAAACTTACAGATTAATAATCATAACAAGACACTAACAGTGTAAAAATACAAACGTAGTCATTCAATAATTTCAATTAAAAAAAGATATTTTTAAACTTTTCGACTTTTTTAAAAATCCATTTTGCGATGAAACGTTCTGAAAGAATTCACAAACGCGTACGCAGTAGAGCAAAATACCCCCAATTCTTTACTGAATTTTTAAAAAATTCCTTACCGAAAATTTAATTTCTGGCCAGAAATATTTCAAAATTTCGTGCGTATCTTTAAAACCTCATAACTTCTGAACGGATTGGCGGATTTTAATGTTTCAAACGGCAAACAACGCGTATTTTAGTGAAGAATATATAGAAATTGCAAAAATATTGGAAAATTTGACCCTTGACTCCGCAAAATGAGAAAAACCCGATCAAAATGGTCCAATTTCGAAATAGCCATAACTCCTACAATACTGAATATATTTCAATGAAACTTTTTTCTGAAGTAGGGGTTGTGAGAACTTACAAAAAAGTATTAGATAATTTTTCTGTAGGGCGTCAAATAAAATTATTAAAAATGAAAAACGAATTTGAAAGAAAAATGAACAGGGGGTAGGTGCCTAAATATTTCGACGAAAAAAAAAAATTCCAAATCGTTCTGGAAAAATTATTTTTAGCTAGGAGAGTAAATCACAATAATTTTTGGTTATTAGACATATCCCCGAATTACTACGCATTTCCGAAAAAAAAATTGGAGCAGGTGTGAAATTTTTCGACAAAATTAAAAAATTTCAAGTCGTTTCAAAAAAATTATTTTTAGTTGCAGAGATCGATTACAATCATTTTCGGTCAATACACATACCCCCGAATTCCTACGCACTTTCGAGAAAAAAATTCTTTACCGAAAATATAATTTCTGGCCAGAAATGTTATCCCGAAATTTCATGCGAATCTTTAAAATGCCATAACTCCTGAACGGATTGGACGATTTTAATGTTTAAAAAAGCAAACTACGCGTATTTTGACGAAGAATGTATGGAAATTGCAAAAATATTGGAAAATTTGATCCTTGACTCCGCAAAATGAGAAAAACCTTGTAAAAATGGTCCAATATTCAAATGTTCATAACTCCTACAATAGTGAATATATTCTAATGAAATTTTGTTCACAACTAGTGCTCATGGTTATCTACAAAAAAGTATTAGACAACTTTTCTGTAGAGCGTCAAACAAAATGACTAAAAATCAAATACGAATTTTTAAGAAAAATCGACAGGGGGTAGGTAGAGAAATTTTTCGACGAAAAAAAAAATTTCAAATCATTCTAAAAAAATTATTTTCGGTTGCAAGGGTCAATTACAACCATTTTTGGTCATTAGACATACCCTCGAAATCCTACCTACTTTCGAAAAAAAAATTCGAGTAGGTGTGAGATTTTTCGGCGAAATTAAAAAATTGCAAATTATTCTGGAAAAATTATTTTCGACTGTGGGGGTTAATTACAATCATTTTTGGTCATTAGACATACCCTCGAAATCCTACCCAGTTTCGAGAAAAAAATCCAGTACGGACAGAGCTTTAAACGTTAATAACTATTTAACGAAGCCTCCATCAACAAATTAGTATTCTTGATTTTCGTCTTATTTTGATTTCTAGAATCTTCCACTAAAATTTTTCTCAGGGATAGCCAAACACCCTGTATCTCTGAAAAATTGAACTTCTATTTAAAAATATTTATTAATACTTCTAAAATAGCACAATACAATTATGTCCTCAACTGACGTGAAATCACCTATAATTTAAAAATTTTAATTCAAATGTTGCACAGGTTCGCGTTTTCCAAACACTCTCAAATTTTACACATGCTATTTTCTCTTTAAATGCCATAATTTAAAAGGGTAAGATCGAACAAAATCGTAAGTCAAAAAATAAGGCTCCAAACACTGCTTTATATAGGATTCTAAATATAACAATGAAAATCACACTCACGTAATTGTTTCAGACATAAGGAATTATAATTTCACTAAAAAATATCAGTCGAGAACTTTGGTATAAGATGGTACAAGTGCATCCGACTCTAACGCGAAATCCTAAAAATGTCAAAACTCTAATTTAAATGCGACACGTGTTCCTGTTATCTAATCTCGCTGAAATTGTAGAACTTTTTTCACCAAGTGCCAGAATCTGAGGTGGTGCGTCAAAAAGTAATCGAAAGTAGAAAGATAAGGACCACCTTAATGTTCAGTGAAGACAGTATACGAACGCTTGTTATTAAAACTTTAACACGCTCGCTGTTAGATCAAAAAGTAATCGAAATTTGAAAAATGAGGACCACCCTAATGACCACACTCTTACTATAATTCTGTTTACCCGCAGTCCCTACGTAGAGGGAGCAGCGAGAGTGAGTCCAGGCACCACTCGAGGGAACAGAAAGGAGCGAATAGGGGTGGAATGGTGCCTGAATAAAGGAGAGGAACGCGCGATATAGTGCGACGTCGAGGCTGCCGCGGAATATTACGATGGTAAATCCGACGTTAGATATCGGTAGCCCGATAAAATGGAAATACCGTAGACGGCGGTGAACGCTATAGGTCGCAGCGGGCTCAGTGCCGTACACAGCGAGTCATCCGTGTCTTTTCCGGAACACGGGAGACGTCTTGAAATTTTCTGAAAGGAACGTTTCGCTAAACGGCTCACCAAACAAATTCCAGATAAGCTAAATGTCCTACTGGTTGCCAGAGTCAAATTTCATTCGCAAATAACGAATCGGGGAATTTTAGATTCGTTCGTAAACTAGCTTCTCGCTCGATCGTCGGTTCAACCCTTCGACGTACGATTTAATTTCAAATAATCTTTCAAACTTATACATATTTTGTTTAAATTTGTTCGGGCAAGGAATGGCCACGGGAAAGAATACATTTGTTTTACGAATACCTCGCGAATGTAAAAATGTGTTGATTTTAATATAGAGGGTGTCCGGCCACCCCTGGAAAAAATTTTAATGGGAGATTCTAGAGGCCAAAATAAGACGAAAATTAAGAATATCAATTTCTTGAATGAGGCTTCGTTAAAAAGTTCTTAACAATTAAATTAAATAATTTCAAATCGCTCTGGAAAAATTATTTTTGATTGCGGGGGTCAATTACAATTATTTTTGGTCATTATACACACCCCTGAAATCCTATCCACTTTCGAGAAAAAAATTCGTTATCGAAAATATAATGTCTGATCTTGAATGAATGATTCCCTTGAAATTTCATGTGTTTCAAATCGTTCTGAAAAAATTATTTTCGGTTTCGGGGGTCAATTACAATCATTTTTTATCAATAGACATACCCCCGAAATCATGCGCATTTTCGAGAAAAAAATTCAGTACGTGTGGAACTTTACACGTTAATAACTTTTTAACGAAGCCTCAATCAACAAATTAGTATTCTTGATTTTCGTCTTATTTTGACCTCTAGAATCCCCCATTAAAATTTTTCCAAATCAGAACACTCTGTATAAGGCTCGATGACGAGTGAATAGTCTGATGATTGTGAAACTTGTTATGATTACAATTGAATTTTTATTAGTAGTTGAAAATTAAATACTTCTTAATGAGTAGTAAATTAGTTTATTGGATATGAAGTAATCCTTTGATATACTTTGGTCCTGTTAGGCTAGCATCTGTTATGTCAGGTCAGCATTTTCAAAATCGCATATTGAGAAGTCTTATCGACCAATAATAATTTCACATTATTTGATAACTCTTCTTTCAAGCAAACACGCCCTCTCAACAAACTGTTATAGATAAACATTTCTATTGAAATATATTTTATTATTTTTGTTTTCTGTTGGCCTAAAATTCATATTCCGTGTATGTCTACATTATTCAAGTACTAATTGAACCATCCATGAAAAGGTACGAAGAATACTCAGAACTTTTGACGATATTAAATTAAGCGTAACTTTCATTCGCCATTACACGCCGTAGAAAGAAATCCTAATGAAAATTAAATAGTTAGAAACGAACTCGTTCCGAAGGAAATGCTTCAAAGTAACCGTCCGTAATTTCTGCTAATTGTAAGATAAAAGTGTTTCCTTTTAGCCGTTATAAGTAGCTAAGGTAAAAGCTTTGTATTGACTTTAAGAAAAAGAACATCTCGCTGACTTGTTATAGAAGTTATAAATTGAAGAATTTTAATAGTTCTTAGCCACTTCGTCTGTATTAAGACGATTCTTCAGACCATTCGTTAACATTGTTGGATTTATCGTGCAATGGAATTTTAAGTAGCTCCTTTCTAGTTAAAAAAATACGCTATGCATAAGATTGTTAAATTTTAATAGCCTTTCTAGTATTTGTCAGTGAACCTATTATCTATTCATTTAGTAGTTACTTAATCGCATAAACTTTGACTATTAATATTTAATGTGTTTCATAAACATCAGATACTAAAACAGATGTCCACTGTAACATTTTAGTTGTTCGAGTAATTAGGGTAAAATACTACAGCCATTAAACGAACGAAAAACACACGTTTTCGTTGAGCAGATAAATATAAAAATATTTGCTTGAATACATATTCCGAACGATCCATTTTTAAACATAAATTTAGATTGTATCGTTCTAATAAAAGGCCATTAAAATCGTATCAGTAACGATACCTCACTATAAAAAATTAAAATTAAAATCACTCGTGGGATTCGTTTACGCGATCGGATTATTCAATGTATCAATGAACCGTACAGGATTTAATTATTACTCCAGGATGGCAAAATCAATTAATGGGCATTTCATTAATCGGTCGTTCCTATCGATCAATAACGTATAATTCACGGGCACGACTGCGTTCCAGCGTAATTAGTTCACCAAAAACTTGGAAATCGCTTCATTATTTCGGTTTTAAAGCGACGCGATAGTTTCTCTTTCGGGCGAAATAAATTCCGCTCGCTAATTTTAACGGCCACCGACTGTCGAGGATTTCATTGGCAACGATTAACGTTACAAAATGGTAGACGAAAGCAATTGAAGTAATTATGATGCACGGAAGCGGATCCGGGGATGCAATTTCGCAGAGATCGTGAACATTTAAAATATTTTAAATCCAAATCGCCGACACGAAACGAAAAGTAGGAATTTTCGATATCTTCGTTGATACGTCCATTTTACCATTGGACAACATTTTTGAAACAAAATTTACAACTAATTAAGGACCTTTTGATGGAGTTTAACTTTCCAGATAAATGTACGTGTGTACAGAGAATATTTAACAATTTAAATACGGTATAAGGGTCATTTGTTGCCCTTATACAGGGGTGGCCAGTATGTTCGGCCAACCCTCGGAAAAATTTTAATGGGAGATTCTAGAGGCCAAATAAGATAAAAAACAAGAATATCAAATTCTTGACTGGGGCTTCATTAAAAAGCTATTAAAAAATTTCAAATCTTTCTGAAAAAATTATTTTTGGTTGTGGGGCTCAATTACAATCACTTTTGGTGGATACATATACTTTCGAAATCCTACCCATTTTCGAGAAAAAAATTCGTTACCGAAAATATAATGTCTGATCATGAATGAATGATTCCCCTGAAATTTCATGTGTTTCAAATGGTTCTGAAAAAATTATTTTAGGTTGCAGGGGGCAATTACAATCATGTTTGGTCTATAGACATACCCTCGAAATCCTACCCACTTTTGAGAAAAAAATTCAAGTAGTTATTGAAATCTTTAGACGAAATTAAAAAATTTCAAACCATACTGAAAAAATTATATTTAATTACAGGGGTCAATTACAAGCATTTTTGGTGAATAGGCATACCCTTGAAATCCTAACCATTTTCAAGAAAAAAATTCCTCAACGAAAATATAATTATAGGCCAGAAATGTAGCCCCGAAATTTCATGCGTATCTTTAAAATATCATAACTCCTGAACGGATTGGACGATTTTAATGTTCAAAAACGCAAACAACGCGTATTTTGATGTAGAATATATTGACATTCCAAAAATAGTCGAAAAGTTGGTCCTTGACATCGTAAAATGTGAAAATCCCCCGTATAACTGGTCCAATTTTCAAACGACCATAATTCTTACAATAGTAAAGGTATCTCATTGAAATTTTTTTCTAAAGCAGAGACCATAGGTACCTACAAAAAAGTATTAGATAATTTTTCTGTAAGGTGTCAAACAAAATTATTAAAAATCAAAAACGAATTTTTAAGAAAAATCGACAAGGGGGTAGGTGCCTAAATTTTTCGACGAAAAAAAAATTTCAAATCGTTCTAAAAAAATTATTTTCCATTCCGGGAGTCAATTACAATCATTTTTTGTTAAGAGTCCTACCCCCGAAATCCTACTCACTTTCTAGAAAAAAATTTAATAACTTTTTAACGAAATCTCCATCACCAAATTAGTATTTTCGATTTTCGTCTTATTTTGGCCTCTAGAATCTCCCATTAAAATTTTTCTCAGGGGTGGCAGAACACCCTGTATTAAGTAGATAATGGTGGAAAAAAGTATATTGTAAAGTCTCAGAAAAAAATATAATCTCTAAAGCACTAAACATTTTCGATGGTATTGTTACGATTGGGGGCACTCATCCTTTCGTTTGCCATTTTATTGTACATAATAAAATATGCAACTCTGGATTTAACAACGTAATCTTTATTTTATAAAGAGTTATGACTCTTGGTAATGTGTCAATTGATCTTGCAATTGAGAGTCTTTGTAACGTGTCTTTCCTGTTGGAAGGTCGATCCAGTTTTGACAGTAAATCGATACCGATGTTCGTCGGTCAAAACCGGCCGCTTTCTTCTACCAACTGCGAGCACTAGCAGGCCACGAAGTTTGACACGGTGCTCGTAACAGTATTATCAAATTAGGGGAAGATAACACTGACTGACAAGCTCGATCGAATGGATGTTCTTCGCAAAACCAATTGCAACGATGCCAAAGTTCTTATATATGCCAGATAAACCGCCTGAAACTATCGAACAGACTAAATCAATCAGTCTGTAACAAAGGACCGATCATTTTTACAGTATAAATTGGTAGCAGATTCGAAACAAATTATCACACAAAATTATTATATATATTTCACGAAACATACAGAGTTCGTACAAACTTGTCACCTTTTTACCTCGTCCCATTTTTCATATTGCGTTAACAAATTTGAATCTTCTAAAATCACAAAATCACGTTAGATTTTTATTCTTGAAACAATTTTACGTTGATTTGTGACTACAAAATAAAAATTCACGGAGAAACTAATGAGTAGTTAGATTTGTTGTAAACAGTGGCATGAGAACGTTTTCTCAGTAAATTGTACGGTGTATAAAATTTTTGATTAAAATTATTTAATTAGCAAGAACAGCAGTAGCTCGCATTCCTTTTTTGTCAGTTTCTCTGAGCATTTTACCAAACTTTCGAAATGTATATAACCATTTTGTCATCATAGAATTTTCCTCGTTTGCATCATAGACGAGGATCGTATCTCGCTTTTCACTGTTACTAAATTTCATCGTTACGGTTACTGACTTCATTTGCCTCTACGATGAAACTAATATTAGGTTACGTAGCTGTAACTTCGGCCATAGTAGCCATGTTCATAAACACTTTGTATTTAGATTCGGGGATCGGTTGGAGGAGTGTTTCTTTCTGAGTATTTTTTAATTTAACAAATATAATATTGATATACGTTTTTGCTCCAAATTAAAACGTTACACAATACGGTAATTCTTTCGTTACGTAATAAACTAAAATTTTTTAAGAGTTTCTATAAACGTATACTTTTTATAAATATAAAAAAGAATGATTTTTAATGTAATTAAGTTTACTTTATCTCCTCTAAATCGTGCAACGATCGAAATGAAGAAATTATTTTTCATTGAGAAGCTAAAAAAATTAATTTTTTAAATTAGATGTTAAGAAAATATGTCTAGACGAGACACTCGATTGTAGAAATAAATTCTATGATAAATTGTGTCTATGCTAAGTATGCTAGTTTTCAGTTGTCTAAAAATAATGTTTCGTGGACAATTTCAGGGGTTTGTCTAGCAGTTAACGTGATAAAAATAAATCTGACATTCTAGTCTCGAATAAACGATCTAGGAAACGAAATATGCAATCGATTCGTGAACAATTGCATCTCATTAAGCGTTCAAATTGCGTTCCGAATTTGCGAGTCAAGAAGTCCGAAATCGTCGGGATTGCAGTCGATTCAATGGCGATGCAGTCCATCGGGGCGTTAAAATCGATAATTATTTGGCAGTCGTGTATCGTGGCATTTTAAAATTCGAATCGAATCAATAAATCAATAAATGTGGCGAAACGATACGAAGAAATTTTATTTCAGTAGCTGAATTGGTACAGTGTAATCATTGTTATTATTATTATTGTTAATATAGACGGGGGTGATCCTTTTAGACATAAAAGGTATAATATAAAATGGAAATACAGTGGTTGGAAAATTTAAAAAACAAGCTTTTAGTATTTAAACTAATTATTTTTCTACTCATGTACCAAAAGAACTATTTTATAAAGAATAGAAAAACACAATGGGGTGTACGATAAAGTAGGGGTAATTTAGATCGAAGAAATACTTTCATTTATAAAAATATTTCTATTCTCGAAGGAAATACGTACAAAATCATTATTCTGTTTTTTAAAGTTATGGTCGGTCAAGTTTCCGGGAACAGTGTGTACAATGCGCATTTTGCCTTTCCAGTGAAGCTCGTAATTTAAGAAACCGGAACTAGGGACGACTTCTGATTTCTGCCAAATTACACGAATTCCGAATTACGCGGAACCAACCACTGGGAACGATGCGAAACAGAGTTGGGGAATGCATCACGCCGTAATTCACAAATACTATTATACGTTCGCCGGGCGAATCGAGAATTATGCGATCGTAGGTGACCGACTGTGCGCCGAACGACTAAGAATCCACCAGTGCATTAGACTAACAAAGTGTAAAGCGAAACGATCGCGTAAGCCACGGCATTCCAGGACGGAATTCCCGAGAATTTGAACATAGCTGCGCACACGTGAATCGAGTGTCGATATTGGCAGAGACCAAGAACTGCGGAGACCGAGAAGAGAGGCAGTCAGGAGGGTAGCTCGCCATTTGTCACCCTAATGCTCGGGGACAGCGGGCGAGAACCGGACGAGAGGAGGGGGTGGGTTCGAGCCTGTCGCAAGGGCATTTGAATCGGATATATCCGTGTTTCCGATATGGGTCTATGGGTATTCGTGCCGCATTGAGTTCTCACCTCGCGTGTACATTCCCGCTATCCCGATAGAACGCTGCCAGTAGGGTCTTACCGGATGAAGAATATCCTGTGAAATATCATGGTGCGATCATAAACTGCGACACGGTCCCCTCCGGGGCTAAAAAATTGAATGTCGAAAGATTCGAGGCTCTGATATCGCTTTTTTGGGGGGGAGAGAAACTTGGTAAATCGATATACAGTGATCCCTCGTTATGGTTCGCTACCTCGCGAACGTTGTCGAAGGAGGTACTAGTGTTCCAAACATTGTTATTGTCGAACAGCTTAGGACGCGTTCTTTGTTCCTTTCAAATATTAATAGTACGAGGGTTTAAGTCCAAATTATTTAATAGCACAGAATTTACTGGACTTACTTAAGGAATTTGCTACTTTACCATCTTACTGGCTCACTCGACAATAGGAAATATACGTATACTAAAGCCATTTATGTGACGCACACGATAATTAATTTTCGAGGACATTTTCTAACTCGTTTTGTGTTTATACAGGTTGTTAAACCTGGGGGAAATTTTAATGGGAGATTCTAGAGGCCAAAATAAGACGAAAATAAAGAATATCATTTTGTTGATTGGGGCTTTGTTAAAAATTAATAAAAAAATTTCAAATCATTCACGGAGAAATTATTTTCGATTGCGGGTGTCAATTACAATCATTTTTGGTGAATAGACATACCCCAGAAATCCTATTCATTTTCGAGAAAAAAATTCGTTACCGAAAATATAATGTCTGATCATGAATGAATGATTCTCCTGAAATTTCATGTATTTCAAATCGTTCTGAAAAAATTATTTTAGGTTGTGAGGGCCAATTACAATCATTTTCTGTGAATAGACATACTCTCGAAATCCTAACCATCTTCGAGAAAAAAATTCTTTACCGAAAATCTAATGTGAGGCCAGAAATGCTTCCTCGAAATTTCGTGAAAATGTTTAAAATATCATAACTTCTGAACGGATTGGAAGATTTTAATGTTTCAAAAGACAAGCAACGCGTATTTTAGTGAAGAATATGTAGAAATTCCATGAATATTCGAGAAGTTGTTACTTAACCCCGTAAATTCAGAGAAACCCCATAAAAGTGGTCCAATCTTCAAACCTCCATAAATTCTACAATAGTGAACATATCTCAATGAAATTTAGTATGAAAGTAGAGCTTATGGATACATACAAAAAAGTACTAAACAAAATTTCCGTAGGATGTCAAACAAATTTATTAAAAATGAAAAACTAATTTTTAAGAATAATCGACAATGGGTAGGTGCCTTTTTCGGTGAAAATGGAAAGTTACAAATCATTCTGGAAAAATGATTTTCGATTGCATGGATCAATTACAATCATTTTTGGTGAATAGACATACCCCAGAAATCCTATTCATTTTCGAGAAAAAAATTCGTTACCGAAAATATAATGTCTGATCATGAATGAATGATTCTCCTGAAATTTCATGTATTTCAAATCGTTCTGAAAAAATTATTTTTGGTTGTGAGGGCCAATTACAATCATTTTTGGTGAATACGCATACCCTCAAAATCCTAACCATTTCTGAGAAAATAATTCCATTCCGAAAATATAATTTCTGGCCAGAAATGCTTCCTCGAAATTTCGTGAAAATGTTTAAAATATCATAACTTCTGAACGGATTGGAAGATTTTAATGTTTCAAAAGACAAGCAACGCGTATTTTAGTGAAGAATATGTAGAAATTCCGTGAATATTCGAGAAGTTGTTACTTAACCCCGTAAATTCAGAGAAACCCCATAAAAGTGGTCCAATCTTCAAACCTCCATAAATTCTACAATAGTGAACGTATCTCAATGAAATTTAGTATGAAAGTAGAGCTTATGGATACATACAAAAAAGTACTAAACAAAATTTCCGTAGGATGTCAAACAAATTTATTAAAAATGAGAAACTAATTTTTAAGAATAATCGACAATGGGTAGGTGCCTTTTTCGGTGAAAATGGAAAGTTACAAATCATTCTGGAAAAATTATTTTCGATTGCAGGGGTCAATTACAATCATTTTTGGTGAACAGACATACCCTCGAAATCCTAACCATTTTCGAGAAAAAAATTCCATACCGAAAATATAATTTCAGGCCAGAAATGTCACTAGACATGCGAATCTTATCTCTCTATACTATCTTTAATTGTGGATCCAATCTTATTTTTCTTACGGTAAACATTCTACTGTCTACTGAGGTTGGAATTTGGCATAATTCACTCATTATTATACTGGATGTTACCCTACTGGTGGCAAATAGTTTAGTTAAAATAAGACAAAATTGCGAGTTATTAATTTCATCTATTTAAGTACTTATTAGTTATATAACTTGCTTCTCCTGAAAGGGGCGAAATGTAGAGAGAAATTTTTCACGAAAAGTGAAAACCATTTCCATTATTTTTCTTTTTGCTTGCTCTTTTTACGATCAGATAGAGAGACACACTCGACGCGATACTATGACAAAATATTCTTTATTTTTCTGTTCCAAAGGTTGCGTTTTCGTGTCGAACTTGTTGGTCGAGTTCCTCTCTGAGCGAGTGTGAAAATTTCATTGACGTTTGAGTGGCGGAAAAATTGATCGTATTGAATACAAATCCTCGCTCTTTGAAACCCGTGTGACGAGTATCAGATCGATAAATGCAACACAATACGTTCGGAGACGGTTCAGGATTGCAAAATGTCTATTTTACGTTAACAAGTCATTACGTTATTCAAATGTTTTAATAAAACAGACTGTAATTTAAGTTGGATAATAACTGAGAGCTCGTTTCTCGTAATATCGATACTCCAAAGTGTTCCAGAGTTTCTTTTACTTCTTTAATAAAGAATTGTGAAATTTTCTTTAGAGAGAAGTGAAGTCTAGTTGTATTATTACGAATTATAGTTACCTTAAAAATTTTTCTATCCTATTTAGAAATAATCGATTCAAGGCCTTTTTTCTTTACAATTTTAGATCGTCAAGAATAATATTTGTTATCGTGTTGTGGCTATAATTTAATCAATTTCCTATATTTCGAAAGTTTTCTTTTCTCCTGGTAATAAATTATCGAGCATCTTAAGTTTCTTTCAGAAAGACAAGTTTTAAAGACGCGACTCCCGCCAAGTTGCATGAAACACTACGTATAAAAACTTTATTCCATGTCAATCGAATAAGTAGTCTACGAGAAAAGTTACCCACCACTTTAGGATACCTATTTCGAGAAAATTGCATTTAAAGTTTAAAGGATCGATTACTTATCGCTGGAGTGCGTTCTACGGGGAAGGTTATACCTTTGCTAATATTTGCGTTTTCTTAAAATCTAACATTTCATGGATACTGGCTTATAAACGTTAAGACTATGTTCGAAATATTTTTAAACAGTAAAAGTAGCGTTTCTTTGTTAATTATACGTATGTGGCAACCAGAAAATTGTGGTCTAGTGGGACTCACGCGTGAAGTAAACGTGGCACTCGATGCGTTAAAACCCAGCAATCAAACAAACATCTGGTATACAAATTATAATTCAGAATTATCGCACTCGTACGATCAGTAGGAATTGCTAAAACTTGATTGGGTGCATAGAGTCAAAAAAGATTTCAAAATAAACGTAGAAGACAGCACAAGTAATAACAGTTGATATATTCGTCGGATAGGGAATGAAGAGCTCTTAAAAATTAAATTGTATCTATTCGATAGCGTAATTAGTTCCTTTCGTAGATATAATAATTTTTGTTTCAAGTCGATATCTTTATTAGTTCCGGAGATGTAAGATTTCGAAGCTTTTGTTTACTTTTCATTGGTTACGTCGCGAGGTCATTGACCGCGCGTACTCGTAGTAAATAGTAAATTCTTGAAAATACCACCTCACTCGTTCACGACTGTCACGATCTTGGGGTAGGTCAGTACGATGCATTAGAAGGGACAGATCGTTCTAATACTGTGTGTGTTTCCATCTTGATAGTTTTGTTTCAATAATAGATCAAAGTACACCCGTGTTTGTGAGGCAAGATAATTATCGGCTCGTAGGTAATACTGTTTACGAGGGTCCCATTGAAACGTCCGACACAGATTTCGCCAATCAGAGTTTGCATTATTAACGGGGAGAATCCTTTAATACAAAAAGATGCAATGTGCAAGGAAGAACAGAATACAAATTATACAAGAGAGAATATTATTGCATATAAAATTTAATAAAATAATTAATGTACAATACGTTCCAAAGATAGTTTTAGACTTGTTAAGGATTATTCAGTTATATTTGTTTTTGTGATTACGGAATTTAGCATGTATAATTATTCTATTTATACAATTTTGAGATCCATGTGTATAAAATAGAATGTGGTACATGCAAGGGGAATTATTGAATAATTGTTGAACATGAAATATGACCAACAACAGTATTAACCTGTTCGTTATTATTATTGAAATAATTTGTGTTAGATAATATCTGCTATTACAGTGTCATTCCTCTTTAAGTTGTGTTTTCCATTCTTTTTTTGAAGTTATAACATGTTTCCTTGTTAATCCCATAACGATGAGTATTTAAAACGAAGCAACTACACAATATTCTAGCGAAAATTGTTGCAGAATGCTTTCGTTAACAAGTTCAGAGCTGCCATTTCTTTTCCTCAGTTCCAATTTTCGCCACCTCTAATTCTCCTCGTTACGTTTTCCATTTCGCGCGCGTTAAGACGCTGATAAAAAAGATGTTAAATGGACGACGAGTTCGTTAGTATAATGTTAGCCGGTTTTTCGATCGTACGTTTTACGTTGAGTGGAAGAGGAAATGGAGAGCATTTGGAATAGCGTGAAACCATTTAGCTAGTCTGTTTGCGAACGAACAGGTAGAGAAATGGATGCGTGATTCTTCGGTGTGTTTTACAGCGAAACTAATTGTTGCCCGATGGTCATCGATCATTCGAGACGAGAATTGCAGAAATTCTGAAAAATCGTATCTTCCTTATAATTGGAGATATCTTGTTTATTTTTGGCTTCGAAATTACTTTTGTTCCTAATTTGTCTTTTCTGTAATAGTTTTTCATAGGTTAAAAATATTCAAAAAGGTTCAGATCTAGTTTATACTACATATTACTGAGGTCAAATAGAGGAAAAGATATAAGCTTCCAAAGATATTTATGATTTATTGAGATAGTTATAAGAATATTTAAAATGCATTTATTATTATTTCCAATACAGATGGAATATTTGAAAAAGTTCGATGATCACTAATTCGACCAATAGAAGCCAGTATTTTTGCAGGGGGAGGCATTTTCGATCATTTCTTATAGCTGCTACAATAAATTGTAAATCTCTTTAAAAGCTTATATCTTTTCAATAAGGCATTTTCGAATATAAGTTTCTATGAACCTTTTTCATCTATTTGATCTGATTTCTGGACAATCTGTACAGACATATCATGTGTATTATGTCTCTGAGTATGAGTGGTTGGTCAGAAACTTTGCATTCCAAAATCCTCAGAGCAATTATAAAACACTCAACAATTCGGTGACATGAAATGTTTACGCCATCGGAGGATTTCGTTAAAGCTAATCGCAGTTTTTCTGGAACCACTTTTCCTGTAATTTTGAGGCCAGTATCGTAAAGAAATCGCTATAATTATAGCGAAAAATTCTCGCGATCGATCCTCGAATTAATTTTTTACGCCGTTCCATAAAGTCTAGCCGTTCGCGCTGGAAATTCAGCGATATCCTTTCTCGAAAGGTTCTGAAATTGCTTCTCGGGCGAATGTTTTTCGTGTAGGAGAGAAGATAGAACTGTCTACGTATCGTTAGCCGGATTCCGGGAATCGAGTCTCGGCTCTGCCCAGAACAGTCCTTTTACATTTTCTCCGCGAGACTTGGAAGTTCCCTTTGTGAGCGTACTTCTTTCTTTTAACCGTGTTCCTACTTTACAGCAGACGGATATCGGAAACTTATCTTCAGAGTTCGGTTGGCGCGCGTTTCGAGAAATAAAATGAAAGGGAAGCGCGAACTGGAAAGTTTAATTAACTGGCAAGCCCCGTCACATTTCACACTTTCGTTCGGTTTAACGAAGCACGACTAACAACTTTCGAGACGATTTTGATGTAAGGTAGTTGTCCGAGTAATCGGACATGTCCCAGTTATCGGACGCTTGGCACAGTTTCTTTTAATATACAGAAAACTGATTCCACTTGACGATATCTGTGAGCTTTTAATGTAATATTGTTCGTTCCATACCTTATCTTTGTTTGGAAATATTTTTCCATAGTTTTCAAATGTTTTTCAATAGTTTTCAAATAGTTTCTCCAAATGTCCAAGAAAACAGGTTGTATTTGAGGATATCTTTGTGCTTTTAATGTAATATTGTCCATTCCATATCTCATTTCTGTTTTCAAATGTTTTGCAATATTTTTCAAATATTTTTCACTAGTTTTCAGATAGCTTCTTTTAATGTCTAGAAAACAGGTTGTATTTGGGGATATCTGAGAGCTTTTAATGTAATATTGTTCATTCCATACCGAATCCCTGTTTCCAAATATTTTTCCATAGTTTTCAAATATTTTTCAATAGTTTTCAGATAGCTTCTTTTAATGTTTAGAAAACAGGTTGTATTTCACGATATCTGTGAGCTTTTAATATAATATTGTCCATTTCATACCTCATTTCTGTTTTCAAATGTCTTGCAATAGTTTTTAAATATTTTTCAATAGTTTTCAGATAGCTTCTTTTAATGTTTAGAAAACAGGTTGTATTTCACGATATCTGTGAGCTTTTAATGTAATATTGTTCATTCCATACCTCACCTCTGTTTTCAAATATTTTTCAATAGTTTTCAGATAGTTTCTTTTAATGTTTAGAAAACACGTTGTATTTTTGGATATCTGTGACCTTTTAATGTAATATTGTCCATTCCATACCTGACTCTTTTATTCAAATATTTTTCAACAGTTTTCGGATAGTTTCTTTTAACGTTTAAAGAACAGGTTCCTCTTGATGATATCTGTGAGCTTTTAATGTAATATTATTCATCCCATCACTTGTATTTTCAAATATTTTGAACCCCAGTGATTATTATAAATTTTGTTGTTCAATTTTACCGCGCCTGAGTATCGGTAAATATATCTTTGATGAATTTCTTTAATATCAGTATACTGAATTGTATTTTTTTTTTAATACTTTTACATAGTTTTCAAGTAGTTTCTTTTAATGCCCAGAAAACAGGTTCCACTTAACAATATCTGTAGTGTTCATTCCATACTTCACCTGTTTTCAAATATTTTTCAATAGTTTTCAAGTAGTTTCTTGCAATGTTTAGAAAACAGGTTGTATTTTGATCGATCAAGTCCAATAAATATAACTTAATTTTATGTGAATCGATAGTGAATTAATAGTGACCACGATTCGTTGTGTATAAAATATGGTAATTTTCGTTGAAATTCTTTCATTGTTTAGACGCACTGAAGAATAACAGCGTGGGTTTGAGTTTCTTGCAATGTTTAGAAAGCAGGTTGTATTTTGATCGATCAAGCCCAATAAAGGTAACTTAATTTTCTGTGAATCGAATTAATCGTGACCACGATTTGTTGTGTATAAAATATGGTAATTTTCGTTGAAATTCTTTCATTGTTTAGACGCACTGAAGAATAACAGCGTGGGTTTGAGTTTCTTGCAATGTTTAGAAAACAGGTTGTATTTTGAACGATCAAGTCCAATAAATATAACTTAATTTTCTGTGAATCGAATTAATCGTGACCACGATTTGTTGTGTATAAAATATGGTAATTTTCGTTGAAATTCTTTCATTGTTTAGACGCACTGAAGAATAACAGCGTGGGTTTGAGTTTCTTGCAATGTTTAGAAAACAGGTTGTATTTTGAACGATCAAGTCCAATAAATATAACTTAATTTTATGTGAATCGAATTAATAGTGACCACGATTCGTTGTGTATAAAATATGGGAATTTTCGTTGAAATTCTTTCATTGTTTAGACACATTGAAGAATAACAGTGTGGGTTTGAGTTTCTTGCAATGTTTGGAAAACAGGTCGTATTTTGATCGATCAAGTCCAATAAATATAACTTAATTTTATGTGAATCGAATTAATAGTGACCACGATTCGTTGTGTATAAAATATGGTAATTTTCGTTGAAATTCTTTCATTGTTTAGACGCATTGAAGAATAACAGTGTGGGTTTGAGTTTCTTACAATGTTTAGAAAACAGGTTGTATTTTGAACGATCAAGTCCAATAAATATAACTTAATTTTATGTGAATCGAATTAATAGTGACCACGATTCGTTGTGTATAAAATATGGGAATTTTCGTTGAAATTCTTTCATTGTTTAGACGCACTGAAGAATAACAGCGTGGGTTTGAGTTTCTTACAATGTTTGGAAAACAGGTCGTATTTTAATCGATCAAGCCCAATAAATATAACTTAATTTTCTGTGAATCGAATTAATCGTGACCACGATTTGTTGTGTATAAAATATGGTAATTTTCGTTGAAATTCTTTCATTGTTTAGACGCACTGAAGAATAACAGCGTGGGTTTGAAAACCACTGTTACGAGGGAATATCGAGCAGAAGTGTAAAATCTCTCTGTTTTCATTACGTTAAATTCGCAATATCTGCATCTCTGGGAAAAATATTTCCATCGACACCGGATGATTGAAATGTTATTCCAAGCAATGGCTTGTATTTCCGTTATAACCGCATTTTCCTCGCGACAGGGAGGGGAATGCGTTTCCCAATCCTACGCAAACTCTAAACGGAAAATTGCTGTCTGGTTGAATAAACCGGAAAAGATTTCGAAGCCCGCATCCGGAATATATTTTATATCTCGAAGGAGAACCTCGAAAAGTATTTAAATGAGAGTCTTGACTCGCGGTAAATCTCGCGCGGTAAGAAGCAGTTGCATAGAAGCGTAAACTTCCTTTTTTCCCTTCTGGTTTTTCTTCCCTCGCGTAATATAACTTTGAAACTGATTTCTTTTCTATCGTACGGTGGTACAAGACCCGTAAATATATACAGTCAATTATATTTCTGCCAACGATGTTAGAATTGTTGGTTTGCGAGTGCAAACTATGGATATTTCAGTTCACGTTCTATATCTGAAAATAAGACGAAAATTTGTTGGATAAATTTTCATTTAATATTTATTAACACGCAATTTCCTCTCAAAATTGTTCTATTCGATTCCATCGATCGCCGGTAGATCCACTGCTTGTTCAGTAGCTTAAGAAATAATTGGATATTTTCGAACCGGATACACTCGATGTCAGTTTTCCCCCTTCTAGTTTTCAGTTACTTTATATCGTAAAAAATGCGGTTCGCGCGAAAGTTAAATGGAAAGAGGGAAGTTAAGCTGTGCTTAAAAATTTAAATTACAAATTTCACTCGCCCCCTCGGTCAGAATTTTACGTAAACTCGATTTGCGTAAGTACGCTTAACGCGAGCAAACATGAAAAAAAAGAGGAAGAAATAACATGCACTTAAGTATCCAGTAATTATGCAGCCTGTTAATGGATGTTTCCAATGGCGTGATTACGCTTTATCGCCAAATTAAGGGGAGAATCTGCTAATTTCAGGCAATAACATCGATTTGCTTTTTTCTTCGTATTTTCTTAAATGGTTCCAAGAACGATGTTTCACAATTTTTTCTGGCTTCTAATTCGCTTTAAAGAATTTTCTTTTATCGAATACGGTATTTAACAATAATTTCGCTATACCTGATCGTAAATTCATATCCAGATTAATTTTCATCGAGCAATTGAAAATTATCGAAATAAGAATTTCGTACCTAATCTTTTTTATTATTCAGTTGTTGGCTCCCACAAGGTTCGTGGAGCTATTTATTTATGTGGAGATAATACTATTTACAAATACTTTGAATTTATTGACAAATATACAGGGTGTTTGGCCACCCCTGGGAAAAATTTTACTTGGGGATTCTAGAGGTCAAAATAAGACGGAAATCAAGAATACCAATTTGTTGATAAAGACTTCGTTAAACAGTTATTAACGTTTAAAGTTCCGACCGTACTGAATTTTTTTCTCGAAAATGCGCAAGATTTCGGGGGTATGTCTATTCACCCAAAATGATTGTAATTGACCCCCGCAAACGAAAATAATTTTTCCAAAACGATTTGAAATTTTTTTTTTCCGTCGAAAAATTTCACACCTTCTCCAATTTTTTTCTAGAAAGTGGGTAGGATTTCGGGGATATGTCTATTCACCAAAAATGATTGTAATTGACCCCCGCAACCGAAAATAATTTTTTCAGAATTAATTAAAAATTTCTTTTTTCGTCGAAAAATTTAGGCACCCCCTTGTCGATTTTTCTTAAAAATTCGTTTTTGATTTTTAGTAATTTTGTTTGACGCCCTACAGAAAAGTTGTCTAATACTTTTTTGTAGGTACCCATGGGCTCTACTAGAGAAAAAAGTTTCATTGAAATATATTCACAATTGTAGGAGTTACGGCTGTTTGAAAATTGGACCATTTTTATGGGGTTTTTCTCATTTTGCGGGGTCATGGACCAACTTTTCGAATATTTTTGCAATTTCCACATAGTCTCCGTCAAAATACGCGTAGTTTGCTTTTTTAAATATAAAAATCGTCCAATCCGTTCAGGAGTTATGGTGTTTTAAAGATTCGCATGAAATTTCGGGGAAGCATTTCTGGCCTCACATTAGATTTTCGGTAAAGAATTTTTTTCTCGAAAGCGGGTAGGATTTCGGGGGTATGTGTATTCACAAAAAATGCTTGTAATTGATCCCTGTAACTAAATATAATTTTTTTAGTATGATTTGAAATTTTTTAATTTTGTCGATAAATTTGTTCATCTACTTGAATTTTTTTCTCGAAAGTGAGTAGGATTTCAGGGGTATGTGTATTCACCAAAAATTACTGTAATTGACCCGTGCAATGGAAAATAATTTTTTCAGAACGATTTGGAACACATGAAATTTCAGGGGAATCATTCATTCATGATCAGACATTATATTTTCAGTAACGAATTTTTTTCTCGAACGCGGGTAGGATTTCGGGGGTATGTGTATTCACTAAAAATGCTTGTAATTGATCCCTGTAACTAAATATAATTTTTTTAGTATGATTTGAAATTTTCCGTCCGCGGTGGCTTTAGGGTATGTCAATTCCTTTTGTAAAATAAGGTACCTTGCCAGATGACCAAATCAAGTAACATTGAACTAAATAATGTGTCCTATAATATAAATTGGTGGAATTCCCAACATTAGTAATCATGAAATAAAATTAGTAGATTCCACCGTTAAAATAATTTTGTTTTAATGTAAGGAACGTGATCGGAGAAATATCGTTTGAAAATTTATCTTGGGCACGGCGCTTTCGTTCAATGCGTTAAACGTGACGTTGTGGCGATCGCGATTCCGTATTGGAAAATGAAATTTGTACACGGCTCGATACTTGGCGGGTTTCGAGCCGATCGTGCCTTGTTTGAAATCGCTGATGAAATATATCGCTCGGTTGACTTGAAACGTTGAGATACGCGGCGAACGCTCCGCGGAATTTTATCAGCTTCGTGAGAGGAGAGCAGAGAGTAACGCTTGGCCTGTAATGATTTAGGGGATAGTATCCAATAATACTCCGCCGTAACTGGATATATTACGCGAGCGAGAAATCGTTTGGAACATTTCGAATTTTCGAGGCCGTCGCGATTATATTCCGCGTCGAATTCGCGTTGCATTTTACGCGCGATGCGTTTTAGTTTAATGCGTATGAAAAAGTACGTTCGTTCGGGGCTGGCGAGTTTATAATACTTAGAATAAATGCGGCTCGTTTGGAATTCCAGTTTGTTTATGGGAACGACTAAAAGCTGGTTAATATCGTTGGGGAATTAATAAACTTTCGTATTTCAAACTGGCGGTTGTAATGAGAGGGGGGAAAATAATTTGGAACAGCAGTGTTTCAGTTTGCCTTTATTTTATAAAATTAAACAAACGGTAAAATTTTTCATGGTTGCGTGGGGAATGTTTGAAAATTATTATATCGCTAAAATGGTTCGTGAAAGTTACGTATATAAAATTAAACAAACTATATATATTTCATAAAATTAAACAAACGATTAAAAAGTTTTTTATGGTTGCGTGGGGAATGTTTGAAAATTATTATACCGATAAAATGGTTCGTGAAAGTTACCCTTCAGAATATTTCTTTTAAACATAAATATACTTCCAAGGCCTTTTTATGGTTTGGATAATATTAATACGTTTATGTCTACTGTATTTTGGTTCAGACTTTTATTTTTCAAGCTCTTCGGTAAAACTTGCTATATCAGAAAATAAATTTAATATTAGGGTCAGTTGCCCTAATACGGAATACTTTTTTTTTATGTTTCACTTGCTTGCAGAGCTTTTATAAAAATTTAAATATTATGAATTTATAGGAAATTTTATGCTCTTTTGATTGGTAACAGTCAAATTTAATATATAATAACGGTTTGGGAAATGTTTACTTTTTTTAGTGAGGTCCTCATTTTCCGTATTAGGTTCATAGTGCTCGTAATAGGGAATATTATATTTATATATTATATATTAATAAATAAATATATACAGGGTGTTCGGCCACTCTTGGGAAAACTTGCAATGGGAGATTCTAGAGACCAAAATAGGACAAAAATCAAGAATAGCAATTTGTTGATTGAGGCTTCGTTAAAAAGTTATAGAAACATTTCCGGCATATTTTCCAGTATATTTTCGGTAAAGAATTTTTTTCTCAAAAATACGTAGGATTTCGGGGGTATGTGTATTCACCAAAAATGATTATAATTGACACCTGCAATCGAAAATAATTTTTTCAGAACGATTTGAAACACATGAAATTTCAGGGGAATCATTCATTCATGTTCAGACATTATATTTTCGGTAAAGAATTTTTTTCCCAAAAATACGTAGGATTTCGAGGGTATGTCTATTCACCAAAAATGATTGTAATTGACACCCTCAACCAAAAATAATTTTTTCAGAATGATTTGAAATTTTTTAATAACTTTGTAACGAAGCCTCAGTCAAGAAATTGATATTCTTGATTTTCGTCTTATTTTGGCCTCTAGAATCTCCCATTAAAAGTTTTCTCAGGGGTGGTCAAACACTCTGTATAATTATATTAAATATATTTATAATTGAAGAAATAATCGAGCTAACATAAAGCTGATGCACTCACCTTATTATGTATAATATTAGGTCTAAAATCACCTTGCAAAAACTCAGATTGCGATATTTTCTTCAATATTCTTTTACAAACGTTGCTTTGGAATTCAGGCATGTACGCTAGTTGCAACAAATGACGATCGTAATCAATTGCATTCATCGCCAATAGCAATATTGTGATAATTGCTGTAATATTGCGGTGTTCCAAATTAGGAACGTATTCCATATTAGGGCAACTGACCCTATATTTTTGAAATATTTTTCTCACTCATGTTTCACACAATGCAAAACTTACTTAAAAACTTAATATTAATTTTTGTTTTTCTCTCAAGAAGCTATCGAATTCTTAATAAATCTAGATTTTGTCTTCAATTTTTGCGTAATCTTCGTAAGAAATCATTCAAGTTGACAGAACACGATAGATCAATGAAACAGAACAACTAAACGTCCGTGTTTATGCTCCTAAATCGCGCAATACTGTTTTTCGATCGCCAGCTATAAGTCGGGAATGAGAAACAGCCAGGCACATCAGTTTTAAAAAGCAATCATTTCTGTAAATAAATATTCATAACCGGATGAAATAAAGTGGTCGATTGGTAAATTTCAATCTCTGATCGTGCGATATCGGCTTTTTCCGAAATCTGATAAAACGTTTCAGTTCCGCAGCTGCATCGTTCGCAGGCTATTATCGATAATTTGTACGAACTAAAAAATCCCGACTTCACGTGATTAATTGCTACATGGCGTCGAGTTTTTGGTTCATACTTAAAAGGACAGACGAGGAAAGAATAGCGTACTTTTATGTCTATATTTCACAACAATGGCTGTATAATTTTTGAACATTCAACAGGAACAATAATATTTGATACAAGCAGTACGGCGTCCCCATTAATTTTATACTCAATTAACTCGATTTTGAAAAAGAAATTCCCGTTTTTTCGTAAAATATGTTCGTGACATCGATACGAAATAATAAATTAAAATGTTGTCATTTATTTGATGACTTATTCTACTCAGGTACATATACGACAGTTTTTGTTGTTTCTAACATTAAAAAAAAAGTTTTAAAAATTAAGTAAATTGTATTTTTAGGCTGGCAATATTTACAATCGTAATACCGGAATAATTCTGATATTTATTAAAAATTAAGTCCTTGATCTAAAATAGCATAAGTCAGTAGAAAAACATTTTTCGTTAGAAGTATTCTTGAATATTTGGATAGAATATTTTTTGAATGGTCGTTAAGCGTTTAATCCGCGCGCGAACGTGTTTATGTAGTTTGTGCTTTTGTTTTAGCGATTAATTTTAATGGTACGCGAATGCAGAGCGAACCTATGGGATGGCACGCACGTTTGACCAACAACGAACGATCTGTAGTTTGAATTGATTATCGTTAACAAACAATTATTGAGCTTTAGCTTTAATTATTAATATCAATGAAAACAAATTATACGCAATGGAGAGTAGCAAAATTCACAATCAATGAAGCTCCCACAAATTGTGTGGATCAATTCGTTCGATTGCGCCGGAGTTCTCGTTTCGTATAAATTTCCTATTCATCATCCCCCTTTTCTCCTATCTCCTCGAAGGAATGGTCGGAAAATCCGTCTGGCACGCGCGAAACAGAAGCTTTCGAATTCTTTTTCTCTTTCTTTTTGCCTTTTGTTATCCTTCGCGAGATACGAAAATTGCATATTAGGGGGAAGCTCCGATCCATCTTTGTTTTCGAAAGATTTCACGGAAAGATAAACCTGGAAAAGCAATGCTAGCCTGCGGTACGAACAACGTGACTGAATATTTTATTGGTTTGTATCCTGTGCAGAATATATTTTTTTTTTTAATTGAAAGTTTAAAGTCTCATCAACTGCAAAGATTATTAACGACTGTGCTTAGAATTGCGGGATGTTAGGGGTAGGTGATTGGGTGCTGTGCTGTCAAGAGAGTCTTCATAGGTTGTTTAGTAATCCAATGGTGTACAAATTTATCACTGCGTCTTAGTGTGATGACGATGCAAGTAGTTCCGTGAGGTTAGCCGTAATTGGTTGCTGTGCTGTCAAGAGAGTCTTCATAGATTGTTTAGTAATCCAATGGTCTTGCACCAATTTATCACTGCGTCTTGGTGTGATGACGATGGAAGTAGCAGTGATGTTCAGTTTTCTCCTTGTTTGCCTATATTTTCTGCATTCGATGATGACGTGGTCGATGGTTAGGTGTGTGTTGTATATTTCGCAGGTACTGAGAGGACTATTGTTCAAGAGGTGTGGATGGTGAAGTTTTGAATTAAGCTTGCTTTGTGGTTTTGTCATATCCGGTTCCAGGATTCTTTCCACAAGAATACGATGTGTCTATTGATATCTGCGGACGTGTTGAGTATCGGTCGGTTGTTGTTGTCTGGGGTTGATGCAATTTTCGCTTCCAGGTCGACCATTTCGATTCCAAATGTGTCTTTGTGAGATGGAATTCATGCTATTTTGTTGGATTTGACCAGTTGGTCGTAGGTTTCTTGGATTGCGGTGGTTTGTTTTGTGTTTTGTATTTTCACAATGCAGAAAAGGGAGTCGGAGAAGATGATTTTAGGTTCAGGGGAACTGTCTATAAGATTAAAAGCCGAGAGAAGTGTGTATGCTTCAGCTGTGCGTATACTGTTGATGGAGTTTAAGTATTTTGCATTTCTGCCCATTTTATCCAGTTTTTTACAATAAAAAACATAAACTACATATTTTTCTCCGAAACAATAAAAATACAAGTGAATATTGAAAAGTTCACTGTACCTATACTATAAGAAAATTCGTGAAGTTAAATGATGCTAGCATATCATTGTACGTTAGAAATTCTAAAGGAAATTTTAAAAAGGGTCATTTTTGCTATGTTTCATGAAAATCATGGTTACCGTTTTTGTTACATTGTTAGATGAATGACAACTTGAACGCAACACGAATAATGGAAACAAGGGAGTATTTAATTAAAACATTGGTAACGATCGTCACTGCGTTTCGTGAGCGTTAAAATATCATAATCGCTATAGGTGACAATGAATAGCCGTAAGAATTCAATCGGTTTGTACGAAAATATATGTGGAATTTAAATTTAAGGGATAAAACGAAATATACGTGCCGAGACATTAACATTCGCAAATATAACATCAATGTATCGTGAGTCTGAACTGTGCTGGAACAGAACCGGCAAATCAATGATTTATCTCTGACCTATTTCAAGTTTATAATCACGGCGGCCCGTCGCAAACGACGTGTTGCACTTTAATTCAAATACGTTATCAGGTGCAACGTTAGCGACGCGTATGATGTCATACAATTCGATATTTTGAATATATCCGCGGTCCATCCCATAATATTGGAATTGGAGTTTCACGTGGATTGGAATCACGAAGAGAGATATATTAGTGGCTTTAATCTAGTTGGATGTTTTTCGGTTTTAGATCAGGTATTAAGGTGTGGCCCGACAGTAATATAAAATGTAATTTATTCAAGACTAATAAACCATACAGCGAAATTACAAAGGTAGCGAAGAAGAGATGTTTCGTAAAACTGTTTCGCTAGTAATACACAAGCACGGGAAATCCCCGCGACCGACTGGCCAGCTTCACTTGGGGGTTCCCCTTTGACCAGTACTCCAACGTAAAGCGCCATCCTGCGGCCATAAGCGTGCCACATAAGAGGCCATTCTACCTTGTGGGCAAGAAAAAAAAAGATTTTTTATGATTTTTTTTTGCGGGCTATTAAAAAGCGATTAATTCCGGGTTTTGTGGATATATTTATTATATATTTAACTATATTTATGAATTTTTGCAATGCATAATATCTATTGATTATGCAGTTTTTGTTAATCAACGAACAACAGTTTTTACGAACGGCGCCTGACTGAGTAGGTGATATTTTGCAAACAAGTTATTCGAAATCCAAAAACCAAAGATACGTATACGTATACGTGACTTTGCGAGCTAACAGACGTTGGCCACTGTCACGTGTGCGTGATCTACTGTATCAGTCACCATTTCATCATAGATTCAACTTATTATGTTTGTTGAGGTTACATTTATCATTTCTTATAATAATATTCCTAGCATCTTCGTGTATTTCACTTTGGTCTACAATATCAGTGGTGACGGACAACGGTCTTCTTATAAGTTTACTTACAGCATGAACTAAGATTTTTTCGAAAAAACGAAAAATGGCACAGTGGTAGTTATTTTACAAAAAGGTTCTGAATATTTGCATATATTCGATTGCTTTTTTGTTAATAAAAGAAGTAGTATTGCATATATCGCAATCATCCTAGTTCGTGTCATAGAGAGGCCAGTTCTAAAGATACTGCATAAATTTGTTGTTGATATCTTGAATAGTTTTCATGCTATTGTCTACGCACTGTCGAAAAATGTAGTTTCGAGACAAACAGCTTTAAAGTTTTACTTACTTCGTTAGTTTTCCGAATTTCAGTTCAATATTTGAAAACGCAAAAAAAAATTCAATTTTTTTAATCCCACAAAGTAGAGAGATTCCTTAAGTATCGCGTTCTGCTATTTTTTTATACGATTACTCAAGTTTTGTAAAAAATCACGAAATCACAAAATTTTATTCTAATAATAGGTGATAGATAAAAACACCATAAAGTGATTCATTGTTTAACGTTACGTCACGTTTGTTTCATTGCATAGTTTTACAGATAATCGTCTCTATTTGTTCAACGTAAAATATACAACCGGAGCTGGCTAAAATTTATGAAGAAAATATTTTAAATAATAAACTATTTACGATTCATATACATATTTTAAACGAGGAGCAAAATTTCTGAGAATAACATATTTTTATTTCTGGGATCCACGACAAAATGTTTTATTTTAATAATTTAGATTGGGTATTCAGTAGATAAAATAATAACAGATGAAAAAATGCTGAACGTAGATAAATAACGAGTATTTAATTTGTATCGAAAAGCTATTATATCAATGTGACTTTAATAAACGAGATGTTAAACAAGCATTAAAATTAATATTATCAACGAATTGAAATAAACAGTATAATGAATTTTAGTACCGTTATTGAAGCGAAATATTCGTTTATTGTTTGCTAAAATTCTATTTCTTCGTGCTCGTTCTGTATTAGAAGTTCTGTAAAATATGGCGACAGTTTCTAAGAAGTTTTCTCATCGAAACTGAGATATATCTTAGTGCATTTCGTCAGATAATTATTCATTTTAGCCTTAGCTTCGCCGCGGCGTAAATTTCAATGAAAGTGCGTCGAAGATTATCCGAAAATTAAAATTAATGGTTCGCATTTGCATTTTCACGCCGATGGGAAAGTTTACCCACAGGAGAATCTAACGCGAAGGAAGCTTTCAAAGGTTTATCAATTTTTTACCTCGACGATGTAAACTAAAACAGTTTTTACGGTCGTAACGGTTTTTCAAACGTATTGCTACAGCTGTTAGGATTACCATAAATTTGTAATGCTCGAATAAATGGAAGGTAAATATAAACTTCGACGGTGTGAAATTCGAATGAAAATGAAATTGTACATATTATGATATAAAATCTTTTATATTAATACGATGAATTGCATAAAGTAATCAAATTTGTCATTGTTTTCATCGACTAACAAGAGTTAATTGGAAAACGGATTTTCATTAGATTAAATCCATTAAGAAAACGCGAGGAATATATTAAAGTTATAATATTTCTGTCATAAAATAGATTTGAAAAAACAATTATCAAACATAATTTTTAATTCTCATACATTTCTACTGGTATTTCTGTTTTTCGTACGCAGTTAATTATATAATTTCAAGTTGAATAATTAACGTAAAGAATAAATATTTTGGACGCTGTAATTTTCAAGCTTTATTATTCGATTTGACTCTGTGTTAAATTAGTAATTTATACGAATGAATGTTTATTGGTCGGACCGTTGCGGTTAAAGCTGTTTCGCATAAAACTCGCGCGAATTACAAACTTACCATCGCAATCTTTAAATTTAATGACGCCACTTGACACGATTTTAAATTAGTGCGAGTTTAAGCGCGATAATTTACGCTAGTGTTTCTGTAACTGTGGCCAGTGGAGGTCAGTGAACGTGTTTGAAAATTCTTATTCGTATAAAAATCTCAGCTACGCCCGTCGTAATATTAAAAACATTTAGAAAACACGTTTAAAAATAGATTAAGAAATTTGATAAAAGCAACGTTAGTTTTATTTACAATTTATACATTACTCCCAGCAATTAAGTGGTCTAAATTACGTTTGTTTGGTTGATTGTCGTTCAAAGAGGGCCGCAAAATTTTCTTCGTTCAGGTACTTCGCGGAATAATAATCACTGATTTTTCACAAACGAATATCCATTTGCTGGAGTGTCGTTTAATGTAAAGCAACGCGATTTTAACATTCGATTACGTCACTTTGCAGAACGTTAAGTGTAATTTGAAAAAATTTTCACGATCCACTCTCATCAAATCCGTCGAAGCAGCGAAGGAATTCGTGCTGGTGGAGAATGATGATTTGTTCGCGTCAGAGATTTCGTACGATCCCGGCTGCGTTCGCAAGTAGCCTCCGTCAGTGTCAATTAGCCGTCATTATCGCGGTTTCAGCGTAACTCGCAGGAAGAAGAGAACTCGAGACACGCATCGACGAAGGAAGGAAGGAATGACGTCGAAGCAAGTGTAACCGAGATTCTCTTCATCACGGACATCTGATATTACGAGAAGGTCGTCGCTTAGAACCTAAAAACTATCGAACGACACTTGTTTGTTTCTTCGATCCACTCTCGATCACCTTAAACCACCCCTCGATTAGATAAAAACAATTTTTACGGTAGAATAATCTAAGCTGATCGCGTTTAACCATCCACCTTTATCGATCTACGTTACTATCGATGTAAACTCCCGATCAAAATAATTATTTTCTAGTATTTTTTCCAATTAATACAATTTTAATATTGTTGTAATATTGCCCTACGAGTCCTTCGATTTCAAACGCGTTGATTTGCTTTCTCGTACAATTTTACTGAACAAATTTTAGATGAATTAAATAATAAAGAATTTATGGGCAGTAGTGTATATTCGTGTTACAAATTAGTAAAATCTCTGGATCTCTTTTCTTCCATAAATAGAAACTAATTTTGAAGAATTAAGAGTATTAAATTTTGTGATATTCGAAACTTAAATAAATAAATAAATATTCGAAAAATAATCTAAGCTGATCGCGTTTGACCATCCACCCTTATCGATCTACGTTACTATCGATGTAAACTCCCGATCAAAATAATTATTTTCTAGTATTTTTTCCAATTAATACAATTTTAATATTGTTGTAATATTGTCCTACGAGTCCTTCGATTTCAAACGCGTTGATTTGTTTTCTCGTACAATTTTACTTATTGTATATTTATTTTAATTTCATACAAACTTTGTGTTTACAGTAAAGTTAAAATCACTGAATATAAGAAAGCAAGATAATAAAGTAGATGAACTAAATAATAAAGAATTTATGGGCAGTAGTGTATATTCGTGTAACAAATTAATAAAATCTCTGGATCTATTTTCTTCCATAAATAGAAACTAATTTTGAAGAATTAGGAGTATCAAATTTTGCGATATTCGAAATTGCATTGAAATTGGTGACCAAAGCGGCCATCAGTAATAGTAACGCGAAACTGAAACCGCGTGATAACTCACCTGTGGATATTTTGGACTTCGTGCGTTATAATTGAAACACATGCGCTGAGAATAGGTGGTTTCATATTGTTGCGTATAATGTTGGGGAAATTATTACCTGGCGTCACAGCTGTATTTCTGTAATAAGTCAGAAATAAAATTTGAACGTCGACAACCAGACATTATTTGTTAATCACTACAATGTTTGTTCGTGAAATATATTTTGCTATTCTTGGATTACCTTGGGAAAAATGTATCGTTTAATCATTTTCAATGAAAAATAACATCCTTCACACTTAACTAAAATAAAATTAATATTAAAATATATTTTATTATTCTTGGACTACCTTGGAAAAAATATATCGTTTAATCATTTTCAATGAAAAATAACATTCTACAACACTTAACTAAAACAAAATTAATATTAATAGCTTCTTCGTCCAAAAAATTACATAGATTGCGCATTTTACTAACTGTCCATAAATTAGTTAATAAGATATATAAATATATAGATATTAGGTGATTATAATCGCTCCTGAAAATTTTCAAGTTGCTAAAGCAGCCAAAGATATTTATTACTTTTCGATTTTTAAGGGTGGAAAATATTGTAATCGAGCAAAATGTCAATTTTTATGGAAGGGAAACTAAAAAGTTCACTGAAATAGAGAATTTTATTGACATGCTAGAAACTGTATGTAAATAAACACGGTCCAAGTTTTTAAAAACAGATGTACTGTCGTTGGATCCCCATCGGTTAAGTGAAAAGGATCGTTTTCATTCTGCAATTTATACTGCAGCTGAAATAAATATAAATAATGCCGCACAGATAAATGTTGGAATTGTTAAAAGGCGATTAAAAGATTTCCATTTGAATGGTTGTATATCCCGTAAAATGTTAACGCTTAATTTCATAAATGAATAAAATGAAACTTCCATTTGTTTGAGCACGCGAAGACTGAATTCGTGCTTTTTATTTGCCATCGAGGAAACGATACACAAAATGCATAGTCGAAACCGAGAAAAATTTTATATAAATGGAAAATATTCGCTACCATGGCGGTTGCAATCGCCTGACCTAAATCCGATTGAAAATTTGTGGAGCATAGTACAGAAAAACGTGGAAAAATATAAACCAAACATTTTTAACGATCTCTAAGTGAACAAAATTAATAGATTTTAATGGCAATAAGATGCGCCGAGGCGATCAAAAATTGAAGATTTTTAACAAAATACTAATTTGTGACACGAATTATGTTTCATCTTCGTTAAAAATTGCTATTTTAGAGACGATTGTATATTACAATAGTAAAATAAGATTTGAATTTATTGTTCACATAATTCTTCGTATAAAACAGTCTAAATCCCGATTTTTTAATTTGCATGCACAAATGATTAATTAGTTACTACAAAAGAAAATTAATAATTGTTGTTTGTCTCGTGGCTTTTCATTTGAGATTTTTCAAGATTTCTTGTTTCTTATTTTTACATGATATAATCCTTTAATACTCTAAAACTAATGTGTATATTAGTTTACTTTTTTGATGACGACGAATAGATTGAACTTTCATAAAACAAGCAGTGTTATATCTAAACAGCTGCAAAGTGTGCTTCTCCCTTCTTAAAGTGTTTCAAGTAACTGCTAGTCTAGTAAAAAAGGAGAAGAAAAAGTGAATCCTCGAGTTGGAGAAAGTATGTGCGAGGTTCTCGCCTCGCATAACTTCTCGCTTAAGGGGTACGTAAACGCGTTTCCCATTTAAGAAGAATTCGTTAATTGCGACACGCGTTTTGTATGGAAGTTTAAGTGAAAGCATATTTAGGAAAAATTTGCAATTTTATCAGTGACATTAACCCAACAAGTTTCTGACAGAAACTAAATTAGTTTATATACATTTTTTTAAATATTAAAAACAAATTATAAGGAATACATTTTTTATTAAAATTAATTATTTCTAACTAAATTATAATAGTTATGTATTCACAAGACTAATTTTGCAAATTATTCATATCTAATTTAATAGAATAATGTTTTGTGATTTGAGAGTTCGATAATCAACATTCTGTTATTGGTAAAACAAGATCTTCACCTAATTGTTGCAAGAACACACGGCAATTATTTGTTTTTTATATTTTTCTTAACAATCTAGTGTCTATTTACAACAATAATGACCCATTCTATTTGCATCGATTATGTTCGTAGATAAAATTTTCTTGCCAAACAACGACGTAAGTAATTATTCTAAAACAATCCACTAAACGCGTCATTGCTCGTGACTAGTCGTTAGTCCATCTTTCAAAATTAGTAGTTCAAACGAGATCTCGCGAAGCTTGATAATAGATTCTATCGTGAAACGATAGTTTTTCCAATTTTCATGATTTTCCCATCGCGCGTTAACTTTTTCTGCAAAGTTCCGAGTTTTCGCGCGGAATTGCGTCACAAAGACGAATGGTTCGGAAAATAGGGGAACTTTTCTGTTTCGTAACAGATTTACGCAATAATACTATAAAATAGTGTTTTAATCTTAGAATTACGCACTGTCTTTTCGATTATATTACATAATATATAGTCTTTTAAGTTTAATCTGATTTTTCACAAAACTTTAATACAATATTTATGGAGCTCCTCAATTTTATGAATTTGAAATCCCATATACAGGGTGTTCGGCCACCCCTGGGCAAAATTTTAATAGAGGATTCGAGAGGCCAAAATAAAACGAAAATCAAGAATACCAATTTGTTGATGGAGGCTTCGTTAAAAAATTATTAACAATTCAATTCAAAAATTTCAAATCGTCTTGGAAAAATTGTTTTCGGTTGCGGGTATCAATTACAATCATTTTTGGTGAATAGACATACCCCCGAAATCCTACCCACTTTCGAGAAAAAAATTCGAGTAAGTGCTGAAAGTTTTGGATGAAAAAAAAGACTTTCGAATCGTCTTGGAAAAATTATTTTTAGTTGCAGGGGCCAATTGCAAGCATTTTTGGTTAACAGACATACCCCCGAAATCCTACTCAGTTTCGAGAAAAAAATTCCTTACCGAAAATATAATTTCTGGCCAGAAATGTCTGCCCGAATTTTCATGCGAATCTTTAAAACGTCATAACTTCTGAACGGATTGGACGATTTTAATGTTTAAAAAAGCAAAATACGCGTATTTTGATGGAGAATATGTACAAATCGTAAAAATATTCGAAAAGTTGGTCCTTGATCCCGCGAAATGAGAAAAACCCCATAAAAATGGTCCAATTTTCAAACAGCCATAACTCCTACAATTGTGAATATATTTCAATGAAACTTTTTTCTGAAGTAGAGCTCATGGGTACCTACAGAAAAGTATTAGGCAACTTTTCTGTAGGGCGTCAAACAGAAATACTAAAAACGAAAAAGGAATTTTTAAGAAAAATCGACAGGGGGTAGGTGACTAAATTTTTCGACGAAAAAAAAAAATTTCAAATCGTTCTGGAAAAATTATTTTCGGTTGCGGGGGTCAATTACAATCATTTTTTATCATTAGACATAGCCTGAAAATCCTACCCACTTTCTAGAAAAAAATTCGAGAAGGTGTGAAATTTTTCGACGGAAAAAAAAAAATTTCAAATCGTTTTGGAAAAATTATTGTCGGTTGCGGGGGTCAATTACAATCATTTTTGATGAATAGACATACCCCCGAAATCTTGCGCATTTTCGGGAAAAGAATTCAGTACGGTCGGAACTTAAACGTTAATAACTGTTTAACGAAGCCTTCATCAACAAATTGGTATTCTTGATTTTCGTCTTATTTCGACCTCTAGAATCCCCCATTAAAATTTTTCCCAGGGGTGGCCGAACACCCTGTATAGCGTAATACAACTCATAAATATTATTTGTTAATAATTTACGTTGAATTTAAGCATTGTAACATGTATGCTCTAATTAAAAGGAAAATTACGTATTAACGTAACTGTTTGCATGACGGATTTTAATCAAAATGCGTGCAATTAATATCAGTAAATCTAGAATCAAAACGTGTACTTTGAGAAAGTGTTTGTCATACACTGAAAAAATGGCTTCGAAAGTAAAAATTTTCCTTATTGTTTTTCGTTTTGCTTTATCCATTCTTTTTCCTCTTTTGCTGGGCCAAGTTTCGTTGAGTTCAAGACTCTGATCGATGCACAGTGGAGTATTTTTCCGGATAAACTGGTCAAAACTATTTTGACCACTTCGACGCAACGAATTACAATTAAAAATAACACAGTGTGTAATTGTGTTATTTAATTAGAAAATGAATAGGAAGAAAAACATATTAGAAATAGTTTATTTATTTAAATAATATTTTTATTATACATTGTCTTTTTATTGTCAATATATACAAGTCAAAGTTTTTAAAATTTGAGTGTATCATCTATTACTTCTGATGCTTCTTCATTTGAATCATCTATATTATCTCCATTTAGAGAAGACTGCGGCTAAAAGTTTCGATTTTGGGAATACATAAAAAATCACTAGGAAATAATGTAGTTACTTTTTTCACTCCTGACTAATTTCTTGTTAAATTTATTATATTTTAAGATTTTTAGCTCAAATTTAATAAATTGCAATTACTTACCCGTTGTGGGACAAGTTGTTACTAAGAAATAAGTTTTACTTTCTAATGGGACTAATTTTATTAATAAGGTTTGTTTATCAACTTCGAATTAACATAAATAACCTATTAATCGAAAAAAATGCAACGCGATACAGAATGTTCGATCCATACATTGCAATACAAAAAATAGTGTAAAAGTCGTATCTCACTTGGAAATCTAGAAATTTCTTCCATGAAAATTCTACAAATGGGAAATATCACACTAAATAAGAGATTATCTTCAAACTCGAATAATTGCAAGCAGATAAACAATAAGAAATTGAAAAATACTGGAAAATGTGATGTATACTTACCTAAAAAGTGTCTGTAAAGAAAAACTGATCATAACATCCTCATCACACATAAACTGTACTACAAAAGTGTTTAGTTTCGATGCAAAACAAAGCAAAAAGGTAATACTGATACAATGTTGCTCATATATTCCATCAGCTCAGACAACGAAAATTTTACATCTTACACAAGATTTGAAAAATCATATTTTGGCCAGTTTTTCGCCCCGAATGCTCCACTGCGCGATGGAGGAACAGCAGGGATGAATCGTGGAAAGTTAACCGTGCAATTTTTTCTTTCTATTGAGAAGACCATTTCACATGTTTCAGAATAAAATTTTGAATTTTCTTAGAAACTTGGTAAAGTTGCCCACTTTCTAAAAGTTGTTTTTTTACAACTCGTTCCGATGATCTATAGCGATCATTACGTTGTAGTCATAGCAAGTGTCGATTTTTCGAATTGAATGCCAGAGTAGTTTTCGTGTGTTGAATTCTTACCAAGAAAAAGTTAACCGTGCATTATTTTAATTCGTCAGAATCACAAAAATTATTGAAGTTTCTTTACTAGGAGCATATTCGATCGATATCTTTGAAATATTTCGAACGTTCGAGTACAGAAAAATTGGGCAAGCCTCAGCCCCGGCTCGTAATATGTATTTCGCCGTGGCGTGCCAACTTCTCCCTTCTTATTTCTCTTTTCCCTTTCTCTCGCGCGTTTCTATTTGCCCGCCACTCGAAGCTCGCGGTTCGGCAAACAAATCGCTGGCATATTTTTACGTCGCATTATCGCAAGAGAAATATAGGTTATTACCGCAAGAAGCGCGTTAACCGTGGCCGTGTTGTTCGGATTTGTCCGAGTGAAAAACAGTTCCCGCCGGGGCAATTTTCGTAGCCGCGATAATGAGAGGTAATAATTGGTAGTAGTCGTTAGCGGAAGTCTGCGACAGAACGATCGCGACGAGGAATAATTCTCTCTCGTGATTATTGGTGGGCCGCAGCTACGCGGTGTAACAATTTCGCTCGTTAAATTGCTCGTTTCATTGCGAGAACGTCGAACAGAGATTAATGACAATGATAAACGACGGTCCCGCCACGATTCTCGCTCTATTTCATTTTTTCTTTCCTTCAGTGATCTATCCGATCGCGAATAATCACTGTTGAAATTTCTCTATCGAATTTATGGCGATTCGAACGACGTTTAAGCTTCCACTTTTATTATACATTTTATAGTGAAATAATCGGATCGTCCTATATGTTCGTGTTTTGTATTACAACTTTAAGCAATATTTTAAACATATAATGGAATTTTATGAAAACAGTGAATCTCTTCTCCTTGGACGACTACCTCCCCTTCCTTTGAGAAACTCATTGTATCATTGCTACAAAATTTGTTTGATTTTTTACTAAAATGTAGTTCAGTTTTATTAAAGATTGACATTTTCAAATTGTTTACTCAGTTATGAATCTGGAGACTTGTATTTTATTTCTTACAAGAATCGGTTTTCTTATTTGCTAACAAAAATATTCATGAAATCTGGCTCAAGTACGGTCAAGAAAATTTCGTTCCAAAAGCCAGTGTGGAATCCAAACTTCGAGCTTTGTTTCAAATTTGTATTTTTATTAAACCATTGACCTTTTCAAATTATTTCCTCAGTTATGAACCTGAAGATTTGTATTTTATTTTTACAAGGTTCCGTTTTCTTATTTGCTAACGAAAATATTCATGAAATCTGACTCAAGTACGGTCAAGAAAATTTCATTCCAAAAGCCAGTGTAGAATCCAAACTTCGAGCTTTGTTTCAAATTTGTATTTTTATTAAACCTTTGACATTTTCAAATTGTTTGCTCAGTTATGAACCTGAAGACTTGTATTTTATTTTTTACAAGGTTCCGTTTTCTTATTTGCTAACGAAAATATTCATGAAATCTGACTCAAGTACGGTCAAGAAAATTTCGTTCCAAAAGCCAGTGTGGAATCCAAACTTGGAGCTTTGTTTCAAATTTGTATTTTTATTAAACCATTGACATTTTCAAATTGTTTACCCAGTTATGAATCTGGAGACTGTTGTATTTTATTTCTTACAAGGTTCGGTTTTCTTATTTGCTAACAAAAATATTCATGAAATCTGGCTCAAGTACGGTCAAGAAAATTTCATTCCAAAAGCCAGTGTGGAATCCAAACTTCGAGTTTTGTTTTAAATTTGTATTTTTATTAAATCATTGACATTTTCAAATTGTTTACTGAGTTATGAATCTGAAGACTGTTGTATTTTATTTCTTACAAGGTTCGGTTTTCTTATTTGTTAACAAAAATATTCATGAAATCTGACTCAAGTACGGTCAAGAAAATTTCGTTCCAAAAGCCAGTGTGGAATCCAAACTTCGAGCTTTGACACAATATCTATTTTTATTAAACCTTTGACATTTTCAAATTGTTTGGCCAGTTATGAACTTGGAGATTGTTGTATTTTATTTCTTACAAGGTTCGGTTTTCTTATTTGCTAACAAAAATATTCATGAAATCTGGCTCAAGTACGGTCAAGAAAATTTCATTCCAAAAGCCAGTGTGGAATCCAAACTTCGAGTTTTGTTTTAAATTTGTATTTTTATTAAATCATTGACATTTTCAAATTGTTTACTGAGTTATGAATCTGAAGACTGTTGTATTTTATTTCTTACATGGTTCAGTATTTGCTAACAAAAATATTAATGCAATCAGGCTCAAGTACGGTCAAGAAAATTTCGTTCCAAAAACCAGTGTGAAATCCAAACTTCGAGCTTTGACACAATATCTATTTTTATTAAATCATTGACATTTTTAAATTGTTTACCCAGTTATGAACCTGGAGACTTTTATTTTATTTCTTACAAAGTTCCGTTTTCTTATTTGCTACCAAAAATATTCATGCAATCTGGCTCAAGTACGGTCAAGAAAATTTCATTCCAAAAGTCAGTGTGGAATTCAAACTTCGAGCTTTGACACTAAATCTATTTGTTTCAAATTTGTACGAATCGTTGGCGTTAATATGTTTAAAATTTTAGAAACCTCCTAAACTGAGACATTTTGTTTGTTTTTTATTAAATTATACATTTTATCCTCGTCAAGTTCAGAATATCAAACGGCACAAACTTATGGGACGACCTAATATTATTTCCCTGTGCTCGATATCGATTATTACTTATTACACGATCGTATTTGGTCATTTTATTCTTCTACTCTTTTTTATCAAGGATTAATTTTTAGAAACGTCAAGATTTTCCACACTGTTTTTAAAAATAATTCCCAACGATTTAAACAGTTTTCTCCCTGAAAATACCGATCCAGATAATTTTGTTATAGCAAATTCAATAATTATACCAAAACGTATTAAACCAGAATGATATTTTTTATTTGCATATTCTATTTTACGTGCTATTCCAAATAAATTAGGTGAGGTATTAATATTATTTATATCTATTTTAATTTCATATTTTATACCAATTATTAATAATTATAAAATTACATCTAGTAAACTTTATTCAATTAATAAAATAATGTTCTGATTATTTGTTAATAAATTTGTTAATAAATAAATAAAAATTTAATATTATTTTAATAATGAATAAAATATATTAAAATAACATTTTATGAGCTTGAATAATAAGTATATATTTTGAAAATATAAGATTTTTAATCTATAAACTTTTAATAGAATTTAATTTATTATATATTATTAATTTTTTATTGTTCAAATTAATATTTATTATTTATTTAATTTATATATAACATTTTTATTAATATTAAAATAAATTGATTGAATTTACATTTATAATAATATATTAGAAAATTGTTTAAATAAAAAAATAAAACAAGATAAATTAAAGTTAAATATATTAATTCATCATATCGTATACGAGGTAAAACTCCTCGTATTCAAATAACAAATAATATATGAAAATAATAAATTAGTAAAAATTTTATCAAATCTCTTTACAGTTTAAGACTCAAACGAGACTGCTAATAAATTAATTAATCGTTTTTCTCTTCACAATACGCCGATCCAATTATGTTATTTGGACGCTGGTTTTGCATATTTTTAAAAATAATTCCCAACGATGTAAACAGTTTTCTCCCTGAAAATACCAGACGAATTTTTCCTTTAAGCAAAAAATACAAATTCCAACACAATTTTATTAACACTCGTCGCAGTTTAAGACTCAAACGATACTGCTAGTAAATCCATTAATCGTTTTTCTCTTCACAATACGTCGGGGGCCAATTATGTAATTTGCACGTTGGTTTTACAAACACTCGAATTTTTCGCAAAGTTCGTAACGAGTTCGAAGTTTTAATCGATTCAAAGTCTGTGAAGTTCGATAAAATTGAAGCACGTCGATGCGTTCGGTTCGGAAATTCAAAGTACTCGACAATTCCGGAGCTACAATAGTTCGTTTCGCGACGTTCCATCGATTCGAACTGTTCGAAAAGTTTTCGATTCCCGGCGCTGATTTTGTGCCAAGTTCCCGGCTTCTTCCGTGCAAACACAAAGGGATGTTTTTGGTGGAGATTCGCGGGGAACGCGAAACCGTGTGTCTTGCACGGGCAAGAACGTTCTGCACACCCTTAATTTTGGAAACTAGCCCGCAACTCTGCGGTCTTCGTCTTGGGTCTCGTGTTCTTGCAGATTTACGATAGGTAGACAAGTAATTAAAGCCTTAATTAGAATTCGAAATTCTCAACGCTTAAACAACTAAATTGCAAAATGTCAAAGCGACACGTGGATTCTAACTCGAAGAGACAGCTGCGATTTCGTGCAACAAAATTCAAAATTTAAAGACGCAAGTGTTTCTTCTTTTTTTGCTTCTACGTGAGCAACATATTTTCTGGAAATTATTTACAAAATCGCCGTCACGAGTCAACAGAATTTGTTTTTCTTTTAACTCAAATTTAGCAATATAAAAAAATTTATAACCATCAATAGGTTTATTCTACTTATTTTAATTCTTTCTAGAATTAAAAAAACAAAATTTTATTCGTGAATCCATAATAGCATATTTTTTAAAAAGAGACGATGAAATTTAGCAGCGTTTAGAGTAAACAGAAACTTTTTTTCTTTTTTAATTTAAATATAGCAATATTAAAAAATTTATAACCTCCAGTAGGTCTATTCTACTTATTTTAATTCTTCCTAGAGTTAAAAAAGTAAAATTTTATTCGTGACTTCATAATGGTATATTTTTTAAAAAGAGACGATGAAATTTAGCAGCGTTTAGAGTAAACAGAAACTGTTTTTCTTTTTTAATTTAAATATAGCAATATTAAAAAATTTATAACCACCAATAGGTCTATTCTACTTATTTGAATTCTTCCTAGAGTTAAAAAGTAAAATTTTATATTTTTTAAAAAGAAACAACGAAATTTATAGCAACGTTTAGAGTTTCGACGAAACCGTCGATTCCACGATCTTTCATCTTTCTCGCAAGACGAATCGAACTTTTAGGAGTCGAAAGCCGATAAAGTCGCGGGCCAACGCATTTCAGCCATAAATTTCGAAGCGCTATATTTGTTGCGCTCATTTCGCAGTATCCGCGAAAATTTATGGAACGATCTCTTCGCGGGCACATTTATGAATAATGCGGTGTAAATTGCATCCTCTTTCGCGCATAACAGAACAAACTGGCAGTGTAAATTTCCGGGCTGGATCTGTAAATTAGTGCCCAGGGGGCGGCATTAAAGATTACTTTATCGAAAACTCTTGAGTTAACGCCGTAGCTCGTAAGAAAGTCTTTTACGATAAATAATAACTTCTCTAATAACGAGGAAATTTACGATCGACGGGGGGTGGATCTGACGAGCGTCGATATCCTCCGCGCCAACCTTTCCCTTGAAAAAACGGTAACAACGAGAAATGCCTGCAGTTGAATTTCGAAAATCGTAAAGCACACCTGGTTGTGCTCGCGACTCAGAAGTTGCCAGATGTTCGGAGGGAATTTCGTAAAAATTTTTCCCTCGCAGCACGCAAACCTTCAGGTGGAGGTACAATGAGAGGGATCGTAGATTCTCTCCTCCGAGGAAACGACACGGTAACGGCGGAGTCGCGTAAAGGTAAAAATAAATTCGTGTGCTTAAGGTAAGGAAGACATTAAGGAAGTTTCGGGGGCTTTAAACGTCCTATTCTTTCCCGAACGAGACGAAAACGGGAGTGAAAATGCACTTTGTGTCTTTATACGAAGCAAAAGTGACTGAAACTTTCCATAATGGGCCTCTATTTTTCTAAAGACGTTTCTCATTCCCAAGGAATAAAATGGTTTAATATAGAGGGTGTTCGGCCACCCCTGGAGAAAATTTTAATGGGAGATTCTAGAGACCAAAATAAGACAAAAAACAAGAATATCAATTTCTTGACTGAGGCTTCATTAAAAATTTCAAATCATTTTGAAAAAATTATTTTTGGTTGCGAGGCTCAATTACAAGCATTTTTGGTGAATAGACATACCCCTGAAATCCTACCCACTTTTGAGAAAAAAATTCGAGCAGGTACTGAAATGTTTAGACGAAATTAAAAAATTTCAAATCATACTAAAAAAATTATATTTAGTTACAGGGGTCAATTACAAGCATTTCTGGTGAATAGACATATTCCAAAATCCTACGCACTTTCGAGAAAAAAATTCTTTACAGAAAATCTAATGTGAGGCCAGAAACACTTCCCTGAAATTTCATGCGAATCTTTAACACTAAACCTACCGGCACTGCATGTATACCCATTCCTACCACGACCGGTCAAATGACCAATCTTTCTTTTTTTCTTTTACGAGGCAACATATTTCTAATTTTTATATTATATGTATAGAAACTTGTGTTTTGATGTTTACTCGTAAGATGTTTTTTTCTTTTATGTGAAAAAATATTTTAATATTCATCGGAAAGAAGATAAAACACCCTTGAAAACGAATTTTGTTCCAGGTCGATACCGTAGTTAGTTCTAGAGAAAAGAACTATTTAAGAAAAAGTTCTGTCTAGTAATTACGCAAACATCCTGTATTTAAATTCATTTTCAATTAAATAAACAATTTATGGTCCAGTTTTATCTTACACTAGTCGTACGATCAGTAGAAATTGCTGAAACTTCTTTGGGTATGTAGCGTAAAAATAAATATCAAAATATACATGGAAGATAGCAAAAATTGTAGTAGGTGATATGATCATTAGGTAAAGGATGAAAAGCCCTTTAAAATGAGCGTTTGTACGAGTTGATAGCTTCATTAGTTCCGGAGATATAGCGATTTTAATTTCAAGTCGCTGCGGTGGCTAGTTTCGGAGATAGGGTTTGTTTACGTTTAGTTGTGCGCTCGCGAGTTCATTGATCTCGCGCGCGCGTAGATAGTAAACAGTGCGTAGTAAATTCTTAGAAATACTACGCCGACACTGGGTTACGAGAGTCACGTACGCGGGGTAGGTCAGCACCAAGCACGTGCGACAAAGAGGTCCGACTCCGTTAGACGAAGACAGAGATAGTCGAAGTAAAAAAATTACCATTTACATAAATTACGATACCTCCGAAACGGAAAGTCGGATCGAGAAAAACCAAACGCCATTTTAAAGGGGAGGCTTAGCCGCTTCTAACAGTGGTTCAATTATTAATAAAACACTAGTAGTTTCGGAACTGCACGCATCTAAAGTTTTTAGTATTTTTAATACGCGTGAATAGGCTTTCATAAGGCGGAGAGTCAGACGTAGCGGAATTTTAAAAATTACGATTGTCTTTACACGATGATACCTCCGAAACGGAAAGTCGGATCGAGAAAAAACAAACGCCATTTTAAAGGGGAGGCTTTGCCGCTTCTAACAGTGGTTCAATTATTAATAAAACACTAGTAGTTTCGGAACTGCACGCGTCTAAAGTTTTCAGTATTTTTAATGCGCGTTAATAGCCTTTTCTAAGGCCGAGAGCGGAATTTTAAAAATTACCTTTTACATAAATTACGATATCTTGAAAACGGAAAGTGGGATCGACAAAAACCAAAAGCCATTTTAAAGGGGAGATTTTGCCGCTTCTAATAATGCCTCAATAATTAATAAAACACTAACAGTTTCGAAACTAAACGCGTCTAAAGTTTAACTATTTTTAATACGCGTTGTTAAACTGTTCTAAGACAGTGGGAACTGTAAATTCTCTCCTTTCGTCTTTATTATACATATATTTCCTATTTACATCGGAAGCTAACCAGAATTTGGTATCAAATGTCCAGTTTTTTTACAAAAAAACATAAATCGTTCAACCGGACAGATGACCGGTCGTAGTAGGCAAGACAGACTACATATTTTTCTCAGAAAATAAACAATAAGATTAGAAGTGAATATTGTAAACTTCATTGTACGTATACTATAAGAAAAGTCATGAAATTAAGTGGTGCTAAAATAATATTGTGTGTTAGAAATTCTAAACGAAATTTTAAAAACGGTCATTTGACCGGTCGCGGTAGGTTTAGTGTTAAAACATCATAACTCCTGAACGGATTGGACGATTTTAATGTTTCAAGCGGCAAACAACGCGCATTTTTGCAAAGAATCTGTAGAAATTCCAAAAATATTGAAAAAGTTGTTCCTTGATACCGTAAAATGAGAAAAACTCCATAATAATGGTCCAATTTTTAAACGGCCATAACTCCTACAATAGTGAACATATTTCAATGAAACTTTTTTCTAAAGTACAGCTCTTAATTACCTACAACAAAGTATTAGACAACTTATCTGTAGGGTGTCAAATAAAATTATTAAAAATCAAAAACGAATTTTTAAGAAAAATCGACAGGGGTTAGGTGTCTAAATTTTTCAGCGAAAAAACAGATTTTCAAATCGTTCTGAAAAAATTATTTTTGGTTGCAAGGGTCAATTACAATAATTTTTAGTGAATAGAGCTACCCCCGAAATCCTATCTTCTTCCTAGAAAAAAATTCAGTACGGGGGGAAATTTAAACATCGATAACTGTTTAACGAAGCCTCCATCAACAAATTAGTATTCTTGATTTTCGTCTTATTTTAGCCTCTAGAATCTCCCATTAGAATTTTTCCTAGGGGTAGCTGAACACCCTGTATACAGAGTGAGAATCGTGGCACAATTAAATAGGAGGTAGTCCTTCGCACGAAAATAAATTGAAAATCTTTTATGGGTGGGTTTATTTTCGAGAAAATTAATCTTTTAAATTCCTCAAATGTCTCTTTATACCGTTGTATTTGTTAATTCTTTTTTTATTTTTATTTCATGACTGTGATTTCAAAGAGTACGAAGAAACATTTAGAATTCATGCTCAATAAATCAGAATCTATACGTGTATGTATACGTAAGAGTTATAACAGTTTGTTTGGTTCTCATAACTGTTTGAAGAACTGAAACCCATACTGTAATTGTTTCCAACTCTTGTTATAAACGACCACAGCAATTCTCTAATGTGTCGTTTAACAAATTGAGTCACAGTCGAGTGCTACATGTACACTCGACGAGCTCTGAAAACAAATTTTCTCGAAAATGAAACCTCGTAGTTTCGAATAAAATTTACCCAAACATGATTTCAAAATTGAATTCAAATCATAATGTTTGGACACCAAAGAACAGAAACAAGGGGTTGAAAGATAGAAACATTAGTATAAATTGAATGGTGTTGGAAGGAATGAAGATTTCATTCATTAAAATTTTAACCTCTGCAATATTATTGTTTATAAGCTGGTGTTGCTACACATTGTTATTATTTTAATCTAATATCTGAACGAGTATATTTTCTATATGCTACAGAAATTTCAAATGGAAAGCTTCATTAGTTTACAAAATTGGATTTGCCTGCTAGATAATGAATATACAACAAGGCTTGTCATTAAAATTTCCTTGTTCAAAAATTGGGTTTACAATTTATAATTAAATTACAAATCTCAATATTAATTCTATTTCGTTCTAAACGTACTTATATAATATACACGATACGTTATTGCCCACTAATGGGCTTTTATACGTATAATAAATAAATAAATAAAAAATATTACGTTTCCATCGAATCAGTAGTCGAACCAGAATGGTTTTGATATCTTTCATCCAGAATTTCCGACAGTTGAAATACATCAGGACCATTTCAGTCAGCAGACAATTGTCCCAACGTAACTACCAACTAGAAATAAATTTTGTTTATCTTGTAACGAAGCTGAATAAGGATTTCAACGCCTCTCAGCCCCTATTTCCAATCGTGCTGTCTGCTGAATAATTACGAAGCGCAACAGCTGCAACGCAAGATATCCCAACAGTGTCTCTATAACTGTGTAAAAATATAACGATAAAATAGTCTAAATTATCACTACGAATATTACGAAACTAATTAAATGGTACGAGAGTAACGCAAAATAATTTTAATTAAAGCTATTCGACGGGGGACGACGAATACTCGAAATACAAATATACCATTTCCATGTAATTTTTTTTTTTAAAACAGTTTATGAAAAAATATGAGACTCGAAAAGAAAATTTAATTAACGCGTGGCTGTGCGCGGAGGATGAGCCGCTTAACGTTGAACCTTTTACCTCTTAAATTCTGCCAAACGACCGTGAAACGGTCGGCTCTGTCCACGACGAATGTCGCATAAAAATTCTTTCCACTTCAGAATGATAAAACAATTGAGATACAAGCCTCGGGAGAATTGTTGTTTCCCACTTTCGGTTAATGAAAAGTGTTGCTTTCACGTTACTGCCTTGCTTAAACGGTTTTATCTTATCTATTGCGCGAAACATACCGCTCGAAGCAGAATACAATTTAATTCTTGGCGTAAATTCGCCGCCATTTTTTTTTTCTTTTTTTTGCTCCAAGTGTATCGCGCGAGTAAAAAAGTTCCGCGATATTCATTACCTCTTTATACCTAATACTGGCCACCATATAAAAAGTTCATTTGCGAAGATGATAAGGCGAATAAGAAGGAGAATTCTCGAGTGGTGCTATAATACTTCCTTGACCCAGTTAGGGTATTCTGTGAGAGGACTAAAAAATTGCGATATTAATACCAAGCTGTTATTTTTCTTAACCAAGTACTTCGTTGTTTTGAAACTTTATCGATATTTAGTTTTATTGCGAGCATGAACATTTCAAGAGATTTCTCTGAGTGAGAGTTGAGTTCGTTTCGACATCAGCTACAATACTATGAAGTTAAAAATATAAGAGTAATCTTAATTTTTTATCGAAAATCAATTTGTTTTTAAATTTAATTAACTGTAATTTCTTGTCTTAAATACTAATTAACTTCGATAGGAAACATTGTTTTGTCAGATTATCGAAAATGGCTGAAATACGTGGTTGATCGAGTACTTGTGAGAGAGAAAGGTTCGAGCGTAGCCCTCTGTTGGCGAGTGCAGGAAGTTCTATTAACGTAATGATCAAGGTTTTCGAAACAATTTGGATAAGTATTTTACAGTATTTAATAGTAACGACACGCTAAATTGTTATTTGGGAACGATATAAATAAAGCTGACGAATTTTCTCAAGATAGCGCAATAAGCTCCAGGAGTTTTGTTCCTTTTTGCCATTTTTTCTAGTTGTTTCGTATCATGGGATCTTCTTACTTTATTTATAGTAAACCTAGGCACGTTAGAACTTTACAAAACTGGGTTTATGTCTCATGATATACTTGAAACAATTACACTGAATCTTGTAAAAACTACAAGGACGTACTAAAAATTACAGTAGTGTGACGAACTTAGTCGTAAGAAGAAGTAAGCGAGATTGCAGGAAGAAAGAAAAGGAAATAGTGAGTACTTGTGAGAGAGCGTAGCCCTCTACTGGCGAGCGAGAAAAGCTTCGACAGAATATATCAGACTGTTTAAGCCTGTGTGAGCATTTTACCTGATTGCCAACTTACTAGCAACGCACCATACCTATGCAAACTATTTGGATATTTGTGTCTCTTCCGACCAGACAAAATGGCCACCTTCCAGAATTGTTTCTTTTCGTTCTCACGAAACAAGTAACGAATCAGGCGTCCAGTACTCTGTTCGTTATTCCGAATTTTGGTCCAGAGAACGGATTTTGGGCATCTTCGGTGGGAACGACGCTGGTCGTAGATTGGAACGGCCGAGAACCATGAGACAGGGTTTCCGGCGGTGGACAAAAAGGTGCGAGCAAGGTGACGAGAAGGGCTCGGTGCAGTTGCAGCTGGCGCGCCTCGAATTAGCTTAAAAGCCCGGGGCAACGAGCGCTGTAACGCGCGGAGAAAAGCGCGGCTCGCTCTCGTATATCACTCGGAGATAAAGGGCTGCCAGACGACGACGGAAAGTATAGTGGTTTCGGCGACAAGCTACCTATAGCTGGCATACCGCGCAGCTGCTGCACACCATAATCATTCAGTTCGCTCGCAAGATGGACACTAGGGTGGTCCTTAGCTACAGGGGTTACAATTTTTGTTTCAGTTCCTTTTTGACGCACCCCCATAGATTGTGACACTTGACGAAGAAATCATTTATGCCATGTTTTAGCCTGATTGACCAACTAGAACACGTGCCGCATTTGAATCGAAGTTTTGAAACTATAATGTACTTGTATCGTCTTATTCGAAATTTATTAACCGATATTTTTTGGTGAAATTGTTACTCTTATGTTTTTAAATGAAACTAGGTATTTTTAACTTCATAGTATTGTAGGTGATGTTGAAACGTATTCAACGATCTACTACTCGATGACTTTTAGATAACATTGAAGGAAAAATTGTCATGAATCGATTGTCAGAATATTTGAAATAATTCGACGATGGATCACACTAAGGCCTCGCATTTGGACGTAAACAAATGAACGTAAACATTACGAATCATTTTGAAAAATTATGTTTGGTTGCGGGGGTCTGTGATTGTACTTTGAAGTATTGATTATTGAGGATCACCCGACAGCTAGATGCAATTGGAAAACATTTTTGATCGACCAGCTTCACTATAATAAGTGTATGTTCACTTCAATTTCAAGTTCACAGATGAGTTGCTCGACGCGAAAGCTTTGTTAGTAACAGCTGCAATGTCGAGATCTCTGACGGTCTCGATAGTACAGTTTTTAGATCTCCAAATTCACTGTTGGTATCTACTATAAAAGCAACAAAATTGTAAAGCAGGTATCATATACAGAACAAAACTGCAATATTAATCAAAGATTAATAGTTATTATACAAAAGATAAAAACTAAAAACTAACAAATGCAAATTGTCCAGATTTTTAAAGCTGCAATGTCGAGATCTCTGACGATCTCGATAGCACAGTTTTTAGATCTCCAAATTCACTGTTAGTATCTACTATAAAAGCAACAAAATTGTAAAGCAGGTATCATATACAGAACAAAACTGCAATATTAATCAAAGATTAATAGTTATTATACAAAAGATAAAAACTAAAAACTAACAAATGTAATTTGTCCAGATTTTTAAAGCTGGAACTCGAAAACTGAACAGTGATACTCGTGTCCTTTCAATGATAAAAGTTACATCGGGAAATGGAAAAATGGTTTACGAAAAGTATATCCTGGACTTTTTCCCATTTATTAAATTGAAATTCCTTCGGGGAGAAGATAGGTTTCGTCTGGAACGGTTGTAGAAATAGTGAAATTCCGGAGTCCGTATTCTGCATTATTCTGCTAGATTTATCAAAATAAGTCGAACGTACTTCCTACGAGGAAATTCGGGAGTTTCCATCGTATGGGCGATTCTCTGCACTCGAGCGAATATTATTTCTATAATAAGCTTTTATTTTTCGAAAATTTGTTATATTATTAAAATATATCGAATGGAATATAATATGAGAATGTACTTGCGATTCTTTCATTAAGGAGGTATTGCTGTCTAGACTGTCAATTTCACGGCCCTTTTTGTGTTTTTTTTTTTTAATGATAGGTAGGCTGTTTTGTACTGAGACTTTGTAGATACAGGGTGTTCGGCTACCCCTGGGGAAAATTTTAACAGGAGATTCTAGAGGCCAAAATAAGACGAAAATCAAGAATACCAATTTGTTGATGGAGGCTTCGTTAAAAAGTTGTTGACGTTTAAAGTTCCGCCTGTACTGAATTTTTTTCTAGAAAATGGATAAGATTTTGGGAGTATGTCTATTCACCGAAAATGATTATAATTGACCCCCGCAACCGAAAATAATTTTTCCAGACCGATTTGAAACTTTTCAATTTCGCCGAAAATTTAGGCTACCCCTTGTCGATTTTTCTTAAAAATTCGTTTTGATTTTTAATAATTTCGTTTGACGTCCTACAGAAAAGTTGTTTAATACTTTTTTGTAGGTACCTATGGGCTCTACTTCAGAAAAAAGTTTCATTGAAATATATTCACTATTATAGGAGTTATGGCTGTTTAAAAATTGGACCATTTTTATGGGGTTTTTCTAACATTACGGGGCCAAGGAACAACCTTTCGAATATTTTTATAATTGCTACATATTCTACACTAAAATACGCGACATTTGGCTTTTTGAACATTAAATTCGTCCAATCCGTTCAGAAGTTATGGTGTTTTAAAGATTCGCATGAAATTTACGGGAAGCATTTTTGGCCTGAAATTAGATTTTCGGTAAGAAATTTTTTTCTCGAAACTGAGTAGGATTTCAAGGGTATGTTTATTGACCAAAAATGATTATAATTGGTCCTTGCAATCAAAAATAATTTTTTCAGAACGATTTGAAATTTTTTAATTTTGTCGAAAAATTTCACACCTTCTCGAATTTTTTTCTCGAAACTGGGTAGGATTTCGGGGATATATGTATTCATCAAAAATGATTGTAATTGATCCTTGTAATCGGAAATATTTTTTTTAGAACGATTTGAAAAATTTTTTTTACCGAGAAATTTCACCACCTACCCGAATTTTTTTCTCGGAGGGTAGGATTTCGGGGATATGTGTATTCATTAAAAATGATTGTAATTAACCCCCGCAATCGAAAATAATTTTTCCTTCATCTTATGAGCATGTACAATATTTTTTTCATGGAAAAATATTAAATATCGTGGGAATTATAACTTCTTGTTTAATGGCTCTTTTGGAAAAGGTGCTCCAATGACTTCCAGGATCCCAGATAATTTGAAACAGAGGGGGTTAAAGTATCTTCATAAGGAAGGTTGTAGTTATAGCAGGAATTAGGGAGAAGTCAAAATCCTGATAAATAAAGAAATGGCGACGCTTCAAGTTTCGAATTTCTATTTGTTAATCGTTCTTTTGTCTTTAGCGTATCAAAAAAAATAGTAAAACTCAATATTTTTTTAAATCTCTACTTCCAACGATAAATGCGTGTCTGCTGAATATTCTCTCCAAATTTGAAGTCAATCGGTCTGCTAGATCTTGAAATATCATGTAAGCCAGTTTAAATGCGTTTTTTTAAACAAGAAGCTATAACTCTCGCAATTTTTAATATTTTTTGATGAAAAAAATATTGTACATACTTATAAGACGAATAAATATATCTGCAAAATGTCATTACAAAACAATCTACCTGTCGTTAAAAAAAAAATCACAAAAAAAGGCCGAAGAAATGACAGCCTAGACAGCAATACTCCCTTCATGATTGCAATTTCCTTTTCGTGGTGGACAAAGAGAAATCAATCTTTGAACGTAATAATAGTGCTATCTAAAAGTGCAACGGGTGATCGAGGATTAAGAATCGTCAGATTTACGATCAAAGCACGAGTGTGAAATATATCTGCAAAAATTTTAATGGTATAATATATTACCTTAATGCCCCAAGGGTTAAGGATCGTACCGTGTGGTTCACTCATAAATCATACCTGATTTGACAAGATCATCGCGTTTTCCGAAGCACTCCGATCCATCAAGAGTTATTTCTCCAAACATGCCTGATCCTTTCAGATAATCTCCTCACGTAACTCGCGAATACAGGAGCGGAGGAAGTCGGTGAAATTATTTAGATTTAACTGGCTTTTCCTCTAAGTCTCCGTACATGATGGAACTTTCGTGATACTATTCGGGGGAGGAACTCGTTCGATCATACATGGAAAGAGGACAAGCATAGTTGGAAGTTGTTTCTATAGAGGCATGTGGCGGTGTATAACTGCAATCTTGAAATATATCCCTCCTCTTCGAAGTTGCATTGCCCCCAACTCTCGAAACTAAGTGTTAAATGTACTGTTCGCTTCGCAGAGAATATCAAATGCGATCTACAAATCAAGATTTCGTGGCATATTTTCGATGAAACTTTGTGCGTTCAAGCACGCTCAAAATTTGTTATGTAAAATGGCTTATTTTACAAAGATAAGTACAATTGAATACAACCATGAGGGATCGATACTGGTGAAGGGGTGCTTATACGCAAACGGGACATAAATTACGAAATTTTCATATAATCGATGGTATTGGGGATAAATGTTTATCTACAGTATGCGACAAAAAGATAGCACACATTGTAATTTAAGTAACAATTCTATATGTAGTTGAGAATTATTATTTCTGATGCGTACTAGCTGCAAATCTTTGCTGAAACTATTTCTGTCCAGATTGTAAATAGTAATCTTCGCAGATAGCTGAATACGTAAACAAAGCGGTCACTGCCGCGAAGAAAAGATAGCACAGTCTAAAGTTTTTCTATTTAAGTTGACTCTGTGAGTCGTGGAACGTAACATTACATCGTATTCACATTGTTACATTGTGTAATTTGTCTTTGCAGTATTTATCTAAAACATTAAGCGTGATTGGTCCCGGTAAAAAATTAAATGACGGAAAAATAAAAACTGTGGCGCTACTTTGCTGCAGTTAGGAACTGAGAATTGAACCATTGTTCATATAATTTCGAACAAATCTTGATTATTACTGCAGTCATGCAATTTTTTATTTTCAAAATTTAATTCTTTAATTTAGAATAAATACAATTGGAGCTCGTATCGTTATTGGTAAAACACAAAATCGCTGTGGTGGTAAAACAATGAGCAAAATTATAGTTGTAAGTAATTATAAAGCAGCGAAGAAATACAGTACAAATGGAAACGTATTCCAATAATTAATTTTCATGATATCAAATTATCCTTATTTACGAATCATTATTTTAACGCAAGTATTGTTGTGTTTACATGGAAACGCTTCATTATGAAAAATTTGACAATCCAACCTTCAGAAATTACTAATTATATTAATGTTAACTTCCATTCTTTATGAGTTGTAAATTTAATCAAACGGGTATCAATTTGGTAGATGTATGTCTCATTAATTTTCAAATAGTTTGATACAAATCGATCAATTTCGAGTTAGAAATATATCAATTGTATCGAAACATGTTTAATTTTTCTCACTATATATAGCAATTGCAGTGAAATTAAATTGATAAATAAAAATAAAAATTTTGAGAGTCGCGGTAAATTTTCTTAAATTAAAAATATCGAATAACAAACAAGAAGGCTACGCTTTCGATTTATAAATAAAAAATAATAATAATGCATTATTTAACACAGTAATTGGCTCTTTTAACCCAAATGTCCCATACTTAACGTGTATTTTTAAATTTTAAAACTGAATTTTCTTTCGATTTATTTTATCTCGTGCTTTCAAAAATTACCAAACGTCTTCAAGATATTTTAGCGAAAGAAACCTGATCCTTTGCAAGAATGTAATATACGATATACGTTTTGATTTACAGCTAATTATGTTGCTCTCGCGTGTTTCACACTAGTCATCGAGTTACTTAATTTATGATATCGTTACGCAGGTTTAATTAAAATCCGAGTACCTGTAGCGCGCAATAAATATTTAACGGTGAATTGTTTCTGGCTTCTATAGCCTTGCGTACGCGGAATAATTTTTGTCTAAGGTATCGTTAAAGTTGGATAGGAACAACGATATGGATTCACGAGATATTGAAAATTATGCAAGTTAGTTCAAATAGAGCAACGATCGATCGAGTGCTTTTCAGTTTTCGCAACGCTGCAGCTGCACGACACATCGCCTGATTTAAAGGGGGTTGATTAGAAACTCCATTCTGAGACGTTCTTAGAAAGTTTAATGTCGTGACGAGGAATATATCAGCGTCGATTAGTGATCGATTCTCCCGTTTGAACGGGTTTCCCGGATTTTGCGTCTTTCCAGCCGTCGAGCTGCACGTTTGTGGGCCATTGACGCACAAGTTGCGAGACGTTTGGACAAAACCGGTCCAAAGCGGTTAGTATTACTGAATTACTGACTCTGTCAATTCTAACGTGGGTCTACGACGTGTCTGTCGTTACTGAGAAGGAAAGAAGACTTTGGAACCGAACCTTTGACGGGCATTCTAAAGCCCCAATCAATTACAAAGAGAAAATTCTACAGAGGGTACAAAAATGATTGAATATATTAATATTGTACATACAGGGTGTTCGGTCATCGCTGGGAAAAATTTTAATGGGAGATTCTAGAGGCCAAAATAAGATGGAAATCAAGGATTCTAATTTGTTGATAGAGGCTTCATTAACTAATATTTATTTATTCATTATATTACGAAGGAAATGTAACTCATATTGCATGTCAAATAATTAAAAATTTTCGTTTTATCAGCCCTGTTTGAAAACGATCGTTTTAAACATAATTCAAATTCTAACATACACGGTGTTCGGCCATCCCTGGGAAAAATTTTAATTGAACATTCTAGAGGCCAAAATAGGACGAAAATCAAGAATACCAATTTGTTGATGGAGGCTTCGTTAAAAAGTTATTAACGTTTAAAGTTCCGCCGATACTGAATTTTTTTCTAGAAAGTGTGTAGGATTTCGAGGTTATGTGTATTGACCAAAAATGATTGTAATTAACCTCTACAACTGAAAATAATTTTTATTTGAATGATTTCAGCACCTACCCCCTGTCGATTTTTCTTACAAATTCGTTTTTGATTTTTAATAATTTTGTTTGTCGCCCGACAAAAAAGTTGTCTAATACTTTTTTGTAGGTACCTATGAGCCCTACTTCAGAAAAAAGTTTCATTGATAAATATTCACTATTGTAGGAGTTATGGCTGTTTGAAAATTGGACCACTTTTATGGGGTTTTTCTCACTTTACGGGGTTAAGGAGCAACTTTTCGAATATTTTTTCAATTTCTTCATAGTCTTCACGAAAATACGTGTTGTTTGCGTTTTTAAACATTAAAATCGTCCAATCCGTTCAGAAGTTATGACGTTTTAAAGATTCGCATGAAATTTCAGGGTACCATTTCAAGCTTCAGATTATATTTTCGGCAAGGAATTTTTTTCTCGAAAGTGGATAGATTTTTGGGGGTATGTCTATTGACCAGAAATGATTATAATTGATCCCTGCAACTAAAAATAATTTCTTTAGAACGATTTAAAATTTTTTAATTTTGTCAAATAGTTTCACACCTCCTTGAATTTTTTTCTCGAAAGTGCGTAGGATTTCGGAAGTATGTATATACAGCAAAAATTATTGTAATTGAGCCCCACAACCGAAAATAATTTTTCTATGAATGATTTGAAATTTTTAAATTTAATTTTTTAATAACTTTTTAACGAAGCCTCAATTATCAAATTGATATTCTTCATTTTCGACTTATTTTGGCTTGTAGAATCTCCGATTAAAATTTTTTCCAGGGGTGGCCGAACACCCTGTATGTTCCGATATCCTGAAACATACAAAGTATATTTTTTTTCGAATTCGAAATATTTCTGCGAAAAGGAATAAAAGAGGAACGGAAATTTTGTACATTTTCAATAATTACAATGTTAACGATGATATATGGTACAAAAGGGAACGCATCGGAATAATTAATTTTCGAAATATTAAATTATCTTTGGTTACGAATCATTATTTCAGCGGAGGTAGTATATTTGTTATATTTTTTCTCCGTCATTAAATCTGGGAAATTCGTCAGATTTTAATCTTAAAGAATGTTTTACAAAAACTGTCACGAAATATAAAATAGTTTGATAGAGAAGTATGTTTCATTTCTACCATTATATGCATCCGGGTAGCAATAATAAATATACGGAAAACATATAAATTATTAGATAACATATTTGAAGTGGGAGTTATATTGAAAACAAACTATACTTTTATATAAAAGGAAATAAGTAATTTGCTCAAAGTATATTCTAATATTATATTAACACTTTATCTCTTATTCTCTAAACAGTAAAACAATTCTCTTCTTTTAAAACACTATAATTTTATCGTGATTTATAATTGTGAAAATATAATTGAATCTTCATTTTGTCAAAATGAAAACCGATCGAATAAACACTGCCATTCAAAAGTCGATTGTTAGTAATAAATGTGAATTCTCCAATATTCACAGTGCTATTATTATAAATAAATTACTGATTTATTCTATAAAGCTACGTCTGTTGACATCTACATACATATTTAAAAATATTACTGTAATCAATACGTATAAACAACCGATATGAAAAGGGAGACAGTAACCATTATTTTATTCAAGAGTTACATATTTATTTATTTATTATTCTCCTCTCATTCAGTAATCATTAGACTGCGGATCTTTGTGTAAATTCATATTTATAATTATTATTAATAATTCGTATCTTTAAGTATTCCTTATATATTTTCATATCGAATGCATTACGTAGTTTTTTGAAAATTAATATTTCCCACAAATCCATAAACATCCCCAGTCTAATATATGGAAGGAATTAGGTCTGTTATAAATAATTCAAGTAGTTAACAACGAGATACATATATATATTTAATATTTTTGTAACACAATTCTCTCCGCGTGCACACTACACTCTCTAGACAAAAAAGGGACTGCCCCGCAGCTCGCCTCGCGTACCAGTGCTGCCACCATTCATTCTATTTCACACCACGTTCACATACCAGACATACAACTTAATAAAAATAACCCCACATAATAATCAGTCTCAATGATGTTATATTAATCGCGATCTTGAGTCGTCAATTACGTTTCGCCCAACTCTGAATATGTACCCCAAAATCGAGTCGTCCCCAAGCAGCGAAAAAGTTTCCCCAGTCGAAAGGGTTAATTTTCACAGCAAAATGGACGCCGCGGTTTCGCGTTACGTACCGTAACTTATCAATCATTGAAGCGTCGACTGATCTAAATACTTACGCGACCCGGTGTACGTGCGCGTACGTGTGCGTAAGGGTCAGCACGAGCGGACGAGAGGCAGAAAGATAGATCAGAGAGACCAGAGAAACGTGGGAGAGGGATATTTGCAATTCCAATCCCATCTTCGACCTCGTCTTTCTCTCTCTCTCTCGCCCCGAACCTCCATATTCATCCGTTCCCCCGCATGCACGATGAACGCGGACGATTCTCGCGTGACTGCGGCGGCTGCGGAATGCTCGATGAAGGACGGAAATTCGCGTGCTCGCGATCCGAAGCGTAACGCGGAAGATCACGGGCAACCTCTTACGAACTCCGTTTCTTTGCTACCGGGGAGAATTTGGAACTTTGCTGCTCACGTACTCTGGGCCTGGGCGAAGACGTGTGCACTCGGACGTGGCGGTTTCACGTTCCTGCGCGAAACGACGTCGCGAACTTGAACAAAAACTGCCGTCTGCAACGGAAAATCCAATTTCACCGGAAAGCATTTCTACGCAGTTCCTAACAAACGTCTTCTATTTCACTCTTAATTATTATTATTCACTGACACTTATGGATGTACAAATTTCATGTATTAGATCGATGCATATGGGATGAAGGACTTTGTAGAAACACTTCTTTTAGTTTGTTATGAACGTGTTTAATCAAAATTATTATTATTCACTGACACTTTTGGATGTACAAATTTCATGTGTTAGATCGATGCATATGGGATGAAAGACTTTGTAAGAAAACTTCTTTTAGTTTGTTATGAACGTGTTTATTCAAAATTATTAGTATTCACTGACACTTATATATGATGATGTATAATATGATTAACTTATACAGGGTGTTCGGCCACCCCTGGGAAAAATTTTAATGGGGGATTCTAGAGGCCAAAATAAGACGAAAATCAAGGATACCAATTTGTTGATGGAGGCTCCGTTAAAAAGTTATTAACAATTAAATTCAAAAATTTCTAATCGTTCTGGAAAAATTATTTTTGGTTGCGGGAGTCAATTATAAGCATTTTTGGTGAATAGACATATCCCTGAAATCCTACCCACTTTCGAGAAAAAAAATCAGGTAGGTGTTGAAATTTTTTAGCAGAAAAAAAAATTTTTCAAATCGTTTAAAAAAAATTATTTTCGGTTGCAAGAGTCGATCGCAATCATTTTTGATCATTACACATACCCCCGAAATCCTACGCATTTTCGAGAAAAAAATTTCTTACCGAAAATCTAATTTCAGGTCAGAAATCGTTCCTCGAAATTTCATGCGAATCTTTAAAACGTCATAACTTCTGAACGGATTGGACGATTTTAATGTTTGAAAAAGCAAACTACGCGTATTTTGATGGAAAATATGTACAAATCGCAAAAATATTCGAAAAGTTGGTCCTTGATTCCGCAAAATGAGAAAACCTCCATAAAAATGGTCCAATTTTCAAATAGCCATAATTCCTACAATAGTGAATATATTTCAATGAAACTTTTTTCTGAAGTAGAGCTCATGAGTACCTACAAAAAAGTATTACACAACTTTTCTGTAGGGCGTCAAATAAAATTACTAAAAATCAAAAACGAATTTTTAAGAAAAATCGATAGGGGGTAGGTGCCTAAATTTTTCGACAAAGATAAAAATTTCAAATCGTTCTAGAGAAATTATTTTTACCTAGAGGGGTCAATTACAATCATTTTTGCTCAATAGACATACCTCCGAAATCCTATCCACTTTGTAGAAAAAAATTCGAAAACGTGTGAAATTTTTCAATAAAATTAAAAAATTTCAAATCGTTCTGGAAAAATTATTTTCGGTTGCGGGGGTCAATTACAATAATTTTTATTGAACAGACCTACCCCCGAAATCCTACCCACTTCCTAGAAAAAAATTCAGTACGGGCGGAACTTCAAACGTTAATAACTTTATAATGAAGCATCAGTCAAGAAATTGATATTCTTGATTTTCGACTTATTTTGGCCTCTAGAATCTTCCATTAAAATTTTTCCCAAGAGTGGCCGAACACCCTGTATATATGATGTATACATTTCATGTATTGGATTGATGCATGTGGCATGAACGAATTTGTAGAAAAACTTCTTTTAGTTTGTTATGAACGTGTTTAATCAAAATTATTGTTATTCATTGACACTTATACGTAGATGTATAAATTTCATGTATTAAATTGATGCATATGGGATGAACGAATTTGTAGAAAAACTTCTTTCAGTTTGTTATGAACGTGTTTAATAAAACTTATTATTATTCACTGACACTTATGGATGTACAGATTTCATGTGTTAGATCGATGCATATGGGATGAAAGAATTTGTAGAAAAACTTCTTTTAGTTTGTTATAAATGTCTTTAATCTAAATAAAACGTTGACAAACTCAATTTACTTCTTCCAAGACACAAGTGAATTAATTTCGGTATAGTTAAAATGGTCCAAAAGTGGTTCGATTGTTTGAATAAGTAGTGGTTTGATTGATGCATTTGAAATGAACAATTTTGTAGAGAAACTTCTTTTAATGTATTATAAGTGTCTTTAATCAAAATTAAACGTTAACAAACTCGATTTACTTGTTCCAAGATACAAGTAAATTAATTTCATTACAGTTAAAATAGCACAAAATTGATTCGATTGTTCGAACAAGTAGTGGTTTGATTGATGCATCAGAGATGAAAGATTTTGTAGAGAAACTTCTTTTAATTTGTGATAAATGTGTTTAATCAAAATTAAACGTTGACAAATTCGATTTACTTCTTCCAATGAGATACAAGTAAATTAATTTCGTTACAGTTAAAATAGCACAAAATTGATTCGATTGTTCGAACAAGTAGTGGTTTGATTGATGCATCAGAGATGAACAATTTTGTAGACAAACTTCTTTTAATTTGTGATAAATGTGTTTAATCAAAATTAAACGTTGACAAATTCGATTTACTTCTTCCAAGACACAAGTAAATTAATTTCGGTATAGTTAAAACAAGTAGTGGTTTGATTGATGCATCAGAGATGAAAGATTTTGTAGAGAAACTTCTTTTAATTTGTGATAAATGTGTTTAATCAAAATTAAACGTTGACAAATTCGATTTACTTCTTCCAATGAGATACAAGTAAATTAATTTCGGTATAGTTAAAACAGTCTCAAAGTGGTTTGAATGTTCGAACAAGTAGTGGTTTGATTGATGCATCAGAGATGAAAGATTTTGTAGAGAAACTTCTTTTAATTTGTGATAAATGTGTTTAATCAAAGTTAAACGTTGACAAATTCGATTTATTTCTTTTGAGCCACAAGTAAATTGATTTCGGTATAGTTAAAACAGTCTCAAAGTGGTTTGAATGTTTGAACAAGTAGTGGTTTGATTGATGCATTTGAAATGAACAATTTTGTAGAGAAACTTCTTTTAATTTGTGATAAATATGTTTAATCAAAGTTAAACGTTGACAAATTCGATTTACTTCTTTTGAGCCACAAGTAAATTGATTTGAAAAATTAAACGTTGACAAACTCGATTTACTTGTTCCAAGATACAAGTAAATTAATTTCGTTACAGTTAAAATAGCACAAAATTGATTCGATTGTTCGAACAAGTAGTGGTTTGATTGATGCATCAGAGATGAAAGATTTTGTAGAGAAACTTCTTTTAATTTGTGATAAATGTGTTTAATCAAAGTTAAACGTTGACAAATTCGATTTATTTCTTTTGAGCCACAAGTAAATTGATTTGAAAAATTAAACGTTAACAAACTCGATTTACTTGTTCCAAGACACAAGTAAATTAATTTTGTTACAGTTAAAATAGCCTAAAAGTGATTCAATTGTTTGAACAACTAGTGGTTTGATTGATGCATAGGAAATGAATAATTTTGTAGAGAAACTTCTTTCACTTCGTTATTAACTTTTTTAATCAAACTTAAGAGTCAAAAAAGTTCGATTTACTTCTACCAAAGAAACACAGATAAATTAATTTCGGTATAATTAAAAAAGTCCAAAAGTGATTCGAATGTTTGAATAAGCTGTGGTTAGATTGATGCATATGTAATGAGTAATTTTATAGAGAAGCTTCTTTTACTTTGTTCTAAACGTCTTTAATCTAAAATAAGTTGACCAAAAGTAATTTGAATGTTTGAGTAAGTAATGGTTAGATTGATGCATAGAAAATGAACGATTTTGTGGAGAAGTTTTTTTAATTTTTTTGTAAATTTTTTAAATCAAAATTAATCATTGACAAATCCGATTTATTTTTTCTACAAAGACGCAAGTAAATTTATTTCGTTATAATTAAAATAGTCCAAAAATGATACGAATTTTAGAACAAGTACTGATTAAGTAATAACGATTAGTTTGATGTATATAAAATGAACGATTTTGTAGAGAAACTTCTACTTTGTTATAAAGTTTTTTAATCAAACTTAAGTGTCGATAAATTCGATTTACTTCTTCCAACGAGCCGCAAATAAATTCATTTCATTAAGTTAAAATAGTAAAAAGGTCATTCGGATGCTTGAACAAGTAGTGGTTAGATTGATGCATACAAAA